>NW_026865870.1:0-278763 GCF_026571515.1 Ruditapes philippinarum
TTTTAAAAGACTAGATTTTTAAAATCAAAATTATCTTATTATCGTCTGTTGCAAATCTAAAATTATAAAAGTCAAATGCCACATGGTTTTTGTTTTTTCCGGAATATTTATAAAATTATATCCTTCACTGGTTCTTTGAAATATTTTTTATATGGCATAATGAAGAATTGACAGAATGCATTCTGTTTTTGTTCATTAAAGCTTGAAAAACAAATCGTTAAAGACATTGGTAATCTTATTTTCAGGTTTGTCACAAATACGCCGGAATTTTCTAAATGACAGAAAATAACACAGAAAACTAGAAAATGGACATTTGATTTTTTATAATAGGCAATTTTCAGTGTGTATGGGTGTTTATAAATATTGAAATTTATTTAGTTACTAGCTTTTTATCCTGGTATTAGAGAAAATCTAGATTTAATAAATATATTCACTTTGAAATTTCGCTGTTTCACTCCGTAGCGAGAATTAATTTCAACCTTTGTTTTTGTATTCTTTATGCCCCCACAAAGTGGGAGCATAAAGCGGTTGCACTTGTCCGTCCGTCTGTCCGTCCGTCCGTACGTACGTCTGTCCCTCCGCGACTACCCGATAAGGGAAATAGGGGGCCATCTATCTGTAAACAGAAAAAAGAGAAATAGAGTTCATTCCGTAACAATAGAGTTTAAGGGGCCATTGGCCCTCTATTAAAAAATAGAAAATAAAAAAAAATGGCCCCATTTATTCCATTTCGGCCTTCCGTCCGTCTGTCTGTCCGTACGTTCTGAAATTTTGTGAACCTAATCCCTCTGAAACCGGATGGCAGATTTTTTAATTTAAACTTCCAGGGATGGACCAACCTTAATGTGTAGATGGTAGTAAAGGAAGGAATTTTGGCTGCGACCAAATTTAACAGAATTATGGCCCGTTGTTGATTTTTTCAACTAAATGCTATGTAGAAATTTTGTGAGCGCAACTCCTCTTAAACGGGATGGCAGATTTTGCTTAAACTTCCAGGGATGAACAACCTTAATGTGAAGATGTTAGTAAAGGGAGGAATTTACACTACGACCAAATTTAACAGAATTATGGCCCTTTGTTGATTTTTTCACAATATACTATGTAGAAATTTTGTGAACGCAACTTCTCTTAAACCGGATGGCAGATTTTGCTTAAACTTCCAGGGATTAACAACCTTAATGTGAAGATGGTAGTAGAGGAAGGAATCTTTGCTGCGACCAAATTTAACAGAATTATGGCCCTTTGTTGATTTTTAGTTTTCAACTTGTGGCACATGTAGTCCAAAAAATATTTGACCTAGAGTCATAAGATTGACAGAACAGTGGCGTGTTGGGGCATCCGTGTCCTATGGACACATTTCTAGTTTTTTATTGTCTTGATATTAAATTTATGTATGTATGCGTAAATTTTTACATGTTATAATTATAACTGAACGATCAGTATTTACGCATTTAACTTTTCAATAAGCTAACTTTCTATGTGGCATGCATAGTTTTATCCCCCATTTACGTCACATCCGGTAAGGGAAGTAACTCTTCCCTGACTGTTATCGCTTAAATGAAAGGGTTTATAGGTATTCTTAAATTTTATTACAAGTATTTGTATGTTATTCTCTGTCCAATTTTAAGCTTATGGGTCCTCTATTTTACGTTGAACAAAACACAAAGTAGGATATTCACTTGTACTAAATGGTCACTACTAATTTTGAAATACATTTCTAATGGGCAGATAATCATGAAAACCATTTTTGCTTGATTCTCTTTTTTGACAAAGAATATTTGCCTTTTTTTAAAAAATTGTGTAAGACATTCACTTCAAAGTTGAAGTATTTGTTGACTCATAATTAAGAGCAGTCATTTTGCTAACTAAAGTGTGTTTGCCGAATAATGGCCCATTTTATTTGTTGTCTTTTTTCAACTATCAAGCACTGAGAAAATTTGAGCATGCTTGTTTTAGCTTTCAATTTTTTGATAAACCTTTTTGGTTAGGTACATTTTTCAAAAAGTATCAATGATACTCACTTTATGTTAAACTACAAAAAACACAACCATATACAGAGATTAGTTATGTAAACCTTTATTATTTAAAAGACAATTGTATTGTTAAAAAAAATAACAAAAAAACTGGCAGTTCTGTTTAAATAAGGGATCAATGTAACATAATCTGTTATAAGGAGTACATTTTCCAATACATGGTAGATGGATTTCTTTACTAGTCAAATTTGATATTTGACATGAGAGCATTTTACACATGAGCACAGTGAGAAAAGTGGCACAAGTGGAATTGACTTAACAAAATATGTTCATTATGAGGTTTAATTAAAATTCACTTAATGTTATTTATAATCTATTATTTATTGGATATGTTACTTAATATTTAAAGATTAGAGTGTCAACAGCATAACAGATGAAGAATATGTTCACATAGAGGAAATAATTACACCTGCCTTAACATGATGAAAACAAATGTGCTTGAACTTTTTTTCTAAATTGATTATAGATAGTAAGTTTAATTCTTTATTTATATAATAACTTACTTTTTACCAGTATTTTGGCAATTTTTGATTTATACCATATTTGATGTATTTGTTTATTAGAATTTAATGTCCCTTAAAGCAAAAAATACATATATAGTGTCTTCAAGGAAAAAATAAAAATAAAACACATGTATAATGTCTTTCTTTTTATTTGAGATTCCCAATAATCCACTTATGTAGAGTTCAAGGATGTTCTCAAATATTAACTGTCTATTATATTTGATAACTACATAACTACAGTCCGACCCCGGTTATTCTACAACCCTTTATTCGAATAAACTTTATTTTCCGAAGTAGTTTGGCTGTCCCATTTGTAACTCTATATAAATTGATATAATTACAAACATACGTGTTTTTCAAAATGCATTATCCGAAAACTTCCTATTTTCGACGTAAATTTTGGTCCCAAAATATAAAATATATATTTATGAAAGGATTTCACACCTATTATTCGTAGCCAGACTAATTGGTACTGACCGTCCCGACTTGACTGACATGCATGTATTTACACAATCATGATTATAACAGTAAGCTTTGCATGCTCTTTTAATTCCGAAAATTACTTATATGCATGTAATTAATCTTTTTAAATTGTTCTGTTTAATTATGATAATTAAAGAATGAAAACAAGCAATTTGAGCTAACAAAAGGCAAGCTACAGTGTATTTCTATATAAAAACATGGGACCAAAAAAAAAAATTGATAAAAACTAAAATATTTTTTATTCTATCTCAAATCAGTGTATTATGTCTACGCTATCACAAAATATCCTAAAATTGCTTGTATAAATTTCTGCAATTGAAATTCTGCACCCACCGTGTCCAATGCTGTTACTGTAAATACTTTAACATATCATAATATTCTTGTATATAGTAGGTTACCGTTTTTGTGCGGCATAACTTGGTATAAAATGCAATTTTTTATTTATGTCTTCAACACTAATGAAATTTATTTATTTACACATCTTTCGTTTTTATTTATTTTCCCCGATTGATTACTGAAAACAATTGTGTTGTCAATGATAGTTTTGCTGTGATTGGCATACAGTCAAAGTCGTCTATCACTGCTCTGATTTCAATTATTTGAACCCATCGATTATTCGGTGAAAATTTTTAGTCCACGGTACTTTAAATAATCAGGGTTGGACTGTATCTTTTTCTGACGGATACATTGCCTTACTCTTCAGTAATGTTGGGTTTGAGGTTTATCATTGGCCTTTACTATTTAATGTCAAACTTATATTGGTTCAACTGGAATGTCTGCAAAGGTCTGAAATCCTTTAATGATTAGTATCTTTGCAATAAGGGGGTAATGTGGTCAGTGGTTCCACTTTAATACCTTGAATATAATGCATATGTTTGATGTCCTGCAATGAGTGTGTCTTAAAAATATATTTTAGATACTCTACCAGAAATGAAAGAAAGCATTATTTGACACTTTCCTTTTTTTTTTTATCTGGTTCTGAAATTTTTAACTTTGCTACATACATCTTTTTTTCTCTGATAGTTTCAGTTGTGGAAATGGTGATCTACTTTGAATCTTGTTGTACAAAGGTTAACGTCTTTTTTGGCACCAAAAAGAGGTAAATACTTTTTCATTTGAACCTGATTAATTTGTTACACACTTTCAGTGAAGCCAACACTAAAGAGTAATGAAAGGAATTGAAAATCAAAGGGAGGTCACTAAGGTTTTTTGACATGACAGGAGTGAAAGTGTTTTTTACGACTTTTATACCGTTTTATCTATACAATATTTAACTTGTATAGGCAATCTTCAGACCATATGACTCTTGTTTTTTCAAAGATTCTAAAAATGATTAACATTTAATAAATGCTTTTTAATACTAATCAAAGAATTGTACAAATTAAGAATTCTCAATTTGATTTATATTCCTTTATTATCTATTTTCATATTTTTCCATTTTAATTGTCAAAGAATATTATTTTTTTGTAATGTAAATTTATTAAAGCATAATTATTTAAGATCATACAAAATATTCTAAGATATCTAACAGCTCCAGAAACAACATGTAAAAGCTTTAAACCTTAAAATATTTGTAAGATTTATTTGGGCATTTATGTGAGAATGTTGTACTGAAAGAGTTTCTTGTTAAAACATTAACTGATAAAGTTTATTGCTGAAAATTTCTTTGTACCAAAATCTTTAATGTTTCTTCTCCTTTAAGGGTAGCTTGCAAATATTCTGAGCAGTTAAACAGACGACAAAGTTAATATATCCAGAATTTACAAACAGACTAATAAGAAAAACCATCAGGTTGGTACTAAATGTTTTAAAAATATAGCATGACTTCTTTTTAGTCCCCCCTTCCAGTTTAACCAGAGGTAACTTTAGGTTTACCCTCCGTTTGTCTGTCTGTGTGTCAGTCCGTCCATCCACAAAACTGGATAAGTACTTGTAATATTTTTACCAAACTTGAAATATGAGTGAATGGCAGTAAGGAAGTAATTAATGCACATCTTTTTTTCTTCCTATATTGAAAAATTTGGTTGCTATGACAACAAAAAGACTAAATATAGCAAAAATAACAATACTTGTGATAACTCAATAAGTACTGAAATATTCATGTGAAACTTGTAAAAAAGGATAGATTGCAGTATGTAGATTATGTACCACAATTTCAGCTCTTCTATAGGGAGTATATTGAGAGTTATCATACTCATCCAGTGTCGGCAACCATGTCCAGATTCTTGATTTAAGTTTTACGCAGTAACTTTCAATCTTATTCATTATGACTTCTTCATTTCTTAAAGGGACTCCACTGAGGTTTTTTTTTAATGAATGGAGCAAAAATATTTTCAAGATTTTTGTATAACTAGATGTATGTCTAGACCAATAACTTGTGTACTTAATTTCAGATAATACCCTTATTCTGTTTCCCAGAAAAAATCTAGTTTATTGTGCAAAGTTACCCAAAAAATTAAAATTGTTGCAATGCTTTTCTCTCAAATTGGCAAAAATTTATTATTAATTTTGTACCATGTATATTTATATATCATCAATTGCTTGGTTTCTAATTTAAGTGTACCAGTTGATTAAAAAAGAAAATCTTAGATTTATTATTTTAGGCTATTGGACCTCAGTGGAGTTCCTTTAAGGTATCAAACTTGAAATAATATGTTTCTGATCATCAACCATATCATATCATATGTAACGAGGGTCCTAACTCTAGCTCCCAAATTATCAGAATTACACCCCTTGAACTAAGAATTGTCATGAAGCATTATGTTGTTTTTTTGTTGTTGTTTCTTTACAAAATTTCTTAAGTTAAGGTCATTGACTTCAAACCACTTGCCCCTCACCACTGTGGGTTCTAATCCCGACAGGAACTTTGGATTCTTTCATGTGAGGAAGCTATCCAGCTTGCTCACAGAACGTTGGTAGTTCTACTCAGGTGCCTGTTCGTGCCTCAAATAATGCAGGGAAGGGCACCTAAGGTCTTCCTCCATCAGTTAAGCTGGAACGTCGCCAAAAGACCTATACTGTGTCTGTGTGACGTAAAACCCAAGCAAACAAAAATAGATTCTTTTCTGTATTTTCTTCAAACTTCAAATCATCACCCACATTGTTCTTCAAGCAGAATGCCTCCTGACACATGCTTATTTTCATGATTATTTTTTAATGTATTAAAAAGTAAAATATTGTCAAGTGAACAAAGAAAGTAATTTACACATTGTAAACAGCACTAAGTCTTGTTAAAATCTATGAAAAATGATCAAAAAATGTGTCAAAATATGAAATAAATAGCCCGAAATATTGCGTTAGTAACGACTAGAAGAAATATAGTGATAAATAATGCAAATTCAATCATTTATTGTATTTAACATGTATATCATTTCTTGAATTGTGAATAATTTTACTTCTGTTGAAATCTCCCTCATCATGATAATATGACAATTAAGGTTTATAAATTTAGTGTCCATATTTCAAGATAAACTTTAAATTTTCCTTATTTATTCAATAACTTTCTTCATGGATTTTCTTCAAATGGATTTTCTTCAAATATAAAATATATGTTCATTATCAATACTTTTGTCTTATGTGATTAGATTAATAAGTCTAGCGCCTGGGTTTCTATGACAATTTTCATTTTGAACTTTGAAGTTATTTGAAAATTGTAATATTTTTAGCTAGACTACTCGAAGAATAAGTACAGCTATCCTAGTCACCCGAGTGTGGGTGTCTGCAAAACCATTTGTGTTAAAATTTGCGTACCACCTCAGATATTTTCAAAGTTTAGCTATCTTTATTTCAAGAGTTGTCTCCTCTTACATTTAAGAATTTTGCTTATAAAAATGTTATATTTGGTACCATTACCAGGGATGTTTTAAAGATTTAGCCTCAGAGTGTCTATTGGACCGTCTGTCCGTCCATTCCTAAAAACTATTTCTGAGATTTATTTTATAAGCACTTAGAGAAAAGTTGAAACATTTATTATGAATATTCATCCTGAGAAATTTGGCTCTTTTGATTGTTGTATAAACATAATGTCTTTAACTCTTATCTTAAAGCAGGGAAACTTAAACACATTACTATGATACAGATAAACTAAGAACTCTTTAAGATATAAGTTCATTTATGTCTTCCATAATGAATTCAGAATGTTGCTGAGGGTCTAACTGGTAGGGGCACTTACTTTTGTATTGCTTGCAATACTTTGTCTTGTTTAACTTTTAATTGATTTAATTTTTGAATTTATCATTTATTTTCCAGTATCTGACTCAAAAATTTATTGCTTGAGGCGAATTCACTTTTAAAATCTCAGATTAATTGTTGTCAATGGAACAGCGCTAAGTCATAAAAGTGGATATAGCATTACAACAGTTTGGTTCATGTGTATTGATTTCTATCAACAGAACATTTCAACCTGGTTGATTTTTTAGTTATACATGTATGTGCAGGTTGTGATGAGTAATCTTTTCATAAAGTGTGAAATTAAATCTAATAAATATTTGTATTTTACAGGAATAGAATAGTCAACATCATGACTATTACTGTGGGTCTGCAGTTCTTAGTGCTTAGAAGGAAGGCTCAGTTACAGAAAAATTGTTTTAATAGCTAGTAAGTTTTTGAAGTATTGACACAAATTAAGTTCATCACAGATATATAATATATACTGGCATGCGAACAGCTAGTTCCTGTACAGAAGCAGTACCCGTATTTTTAGCTCACCTGTCACAAAGTGACAGGGTGAGCTTTTGTGATCGCTTTTCGTCCGGCGTCCGTCCGTCCGTCCGTCCGTCGTCCGTCCGTCGTCCGTCCGTCCGTAAACTTTTGCTTTAAATGACATCTCCTCATAAACCACTGAGCCAATTTCATCCAAACTTCACAGGAATGTTCCTTTGGTGGTCACCTTTCAAAATTGTTCAAAGAATTTAATTCCATGCAGAACTCTGGTTGCCATGGCATTCGAAAGAAAAAACTTTAAATATCTTCTTTTAAACAACCCTAAGAGCTAGAGCTTAGATATTTGGCATGAAACATCTTCTAGTGAGTGTCTACCAAGTTTGTTCAAATAAAAGCCCTGGGGTCAAAATTGGCCCCGCCCCAGGGGGTCATTGATTTCCCCTATATGCATATAGTAAAAACTTAAAAAATCTTCTTTTAAAGAACCCAAAGAGCTAGAGCTTAGATATTTGGCATGAAACATCTTCTAGTGAGTGTCTACCAAGTTTGTTCAAATAAAAGCCCTGGGGTCAAAATTTGCCCCGCCCCGGGGGGTCATTGATTTTCCCTATATGCATATAGTAAAAACTTAAAAAATCTTCTTTTAAAGAACCATAAGAGCTAGAGCTTAGATATTTGGCATGAAACATCTTCTAGTGAATGTCTACCAAGTTTGTTCAAATAAAAGCCCTGGGGTCAAAATTGGCCCCGCCCCAGGGGGTCATTGATTTTCCCTTTTATGCATATAGTAAAAACTTAAAAAATCTTCTTTTAAAGAACCCAAAGAGCTAGAGCTAAGATATTAAGCATGAAACATCTTCTAGTGAGTGTCTACCAAGTTTGTTCAAATTAAAGCCCTGTGGTCAAAATTGGCCCCAGCCCGGGGGTCATTGATTTTCCCTATATGCATATAGTAAAAACTTAAAAAATTCTTCTTTTAAAGAACCATAAGAGCTAGAGCTTAGATATTTGGCATGAAACATCTTCTAGTGAATGTCTACCAAGTTTGTTCAAAATAAAAGCCCTGGGGTCAAAATTGACTCCGCCCCAGGGGGGTCATAGATTTTCCCTATATGCATATAGTAAAAACTTAAAAAATCTTCTTTTAAAGAACCCAAAGAGCTAGAGCTAAGATATTTAGCATGAAACATCTTCTAATGAGTGTCTACCATGTTTGTTCAAATAAAAGCCCTGGGGTCAAAATTGGCCCCGCCCCAGGGGGTCATTGATTTTCCCTATATGCATATAGTAAAAACTTAAAAAATCTTCTTTTAAAGAACTCAAAAGAGCTAGAGCTAAGATATTTAGCATGAAACATGTTCTAATGGGCGTCTACCAAGTATGTTCAAATAAAAGCCCTGGGTCAAAACTTGCCCCGCCCGGGGGGGGGGGGGTCATTGATCTTCCTTATGTGTGTATAGCAAAAACTTAAAAATCTTCTTTGAAAAAACCCAAATAGCTTGAGTTTAGATATTAAGCATGAAACATCTTTATGTAAATATCTACAAAGTTTGTTCAAATAAAAGCCCGGGGGGTCAAAACTGGCCCTGCCCCAGGGGTGTCATTGTTTTTAACTATAATTATGTGTATAGTAAAAACTTTAAAAATCTTCTTTTAAAAAACCCAATGAGCTAGAACTTAGATGTTTAGCATGAAACATCTTCTTATGGGTGTCTACCAAGTCTGTTCAAATAAACAAATAAAAGCCCTTGGGTAAAAATTGGCCGGGGGGTGGGGGGGGGGGCCTATATACAGGTGAGCGACCTCAGGGCCATCATGGCCCTCTTGTTTGTCTAAATGCTTGATTTTTACTTGCATTCTTTAAAGATTGACATAAAATCAAGCAGATGTATGAATAAGACAAAATCTAATGGCCATTCTCAGTTAAAATTTACACCCCTATCAAAATTTTATAAAAAATACAGATTCGAAAAAATGCAAAACTGTTAGTCCTTTTACAAACCTAATCTATCTGTTAAGTTCTACTGAAATTATTTTCAACATCATATAAGTATTTTTTTTAAATAGGCGGTTTGAAAAATTTATCCATTTTACCTGTTTAAAATGCCAGAAATGTTTGTGACAAAGTACCGTTTGCTTTAAAAAAGGCTGCTTATGATTAACATTGATGATATCTTATTGGAATTTACTTTTAATGTCATATGATACATAGATTTCTAATTTTACAATTGATATCATGTAAATGTGTTAAATCCCCCTAAATCTTAAAAATAAAGTAGTCTTTTCAGCTCTAGAAAAATTTCTTCTAGACTGTAAATTAACAGACCAAATCTAATAATAAAAATAATTAAAATAGGCGACCTGGATCATACTTTGGTGATATAACTTCAATATAAAAATTAACTATTTAAATAGCTTTACTACAGTTACATATTAATTAAAAACCAATGTGGGCTGGGACACAGTTTGCATACTTTAGTCCCAGTACACCGGTTTAAACATACCCATAAATAATCTCATTTAATTGCTATCAACCAGTTATATCTATAGTTACATATATACTAGAGATTAAATGATAAAGTCCAATATTTCTTCTTAACAGCCTATGTTGTCACAAGTAATTATCCAAAACAACTATAAATGGGAATTTTCACTTAAATAAAACATACCTTAAACTGTTATATTGATAATGGAAGTACATAAACATAGTGTAATAGTGAACAAACATATCTACTGAACTTAAAACAGAAAATTCCAACAAATTTCACTGAATATTAAAAAAAATCCAGCAAATCTCCTATGAGACATAAGAATGATACTGATGTAATAAACTAAATCAAAAAATATTTTGAAAATTCTACCCAATTATAACCATCTAGAAATTAAAAAAAACCCTAGTTAATCAATATTTATCAATATTTACCTATTGTATTAATAAACATACACATATAAATGACTAAAAGAAGAAAACTCCAACAAAATTCATTATAGAATAAAAAAGTTATGCTATTTTCCTATAAAGCCCAACTTTCTATATTAGATATAATAAGCTCCAATAGGGACTATGAACAGTCCAAGGGAAAGAACTCAAATAAACCACCTTTGCACCAAAATTCTTAACTGTTGTAACTTTAACTGATTTAATAATCCTTATTATAGTAGTACAGACCAAATTTAAATTTGTATATGTTCTTAATGACATCTCGGTATAAATCTAATTAAAAATTTGTTAAACTATACAGTTAAAGGGCTTATATTGTCAAATATCAACTAAATAACCAATTAATAGGAGTTATCTACTCTTTTCTTTAAAATAAATAAGAAATAGCCTATATAACAGATTGGGGACAGGTAAATCTGATCGTGTGGTCTGGCTGTACATCGGATTAAGCCCTGTCCCTAAACTGTTTATTACTTTAATATAATTGATAATAAATAAGAATATCTAGTTTTTATGATATAATTGTTCTAAGTAAAATCTAAATACTCTAGTCAGTGTACAGCTCAATATAAGATACATGTTTTGTTTATGCAACATTCCTGAGGGGGTCATAGGTTAACCCATTACTTCATGAGCATTTTGTGAAAAATGGCTGTTTTCATTGAAAAGTCTTCCGTTACAAGTTCAAATTGCTATAATACTATAAAAACTGCTTCAACACTAATCAAACTTGGCACAAATGATGACTGGACCATTGCCCTTGCAACAACATGCTCAGACTTAAATATTCTGTTACCATGACAACGAGGGGACATCTCAAAATTGCCAAAAATCACTATTTTGCGTTGACTTTTCCATCAAAATTGATTTCAAAGTGCTGCAACTTCTCAATGGATTGAGATAGAGTCAAATGCTTTTCAGCGTTGGTTACACGTTACCTTATGATCAATCTGGGGTCATTTACAGCCTCTCACAAGTCCAAAATTTTCTTGGCGATGAGGGGGACTCCGCCCCCCTTCAAACCCCCCCAAACAGAAGGGGGCACATCCCCCTTCTGGCAACCCCCTGATGTATCTTTTGGTTGGGGGGCCGCGCCGAAAAAGAGGTCACTTTTTTTAACAACATTTCTCAAACAAAAACAAGTGTTTGGGGCCTAAATAAGGCATTTTTTCATCATTTGAGACAACAAAAAGGGGGGGGGGGGGGTGAAAAAGGCGTTAAAAGGCGTGTATATGAAGTAATGGGTTAATGCTCTGAGCTTGAAGTCAGAGTCGGATAGTAAATGTACCAATGACGACATGAGAGACAAGGGTTATTGACCAATCAGTGAACAGCTTATATAACCCATGTTCGGCATAAAAACCTGAACAAATGATATCTTTCGCAGTTTTTTCGACTTAATTTTAATATTTGGTTAAACATACACAATATTTTAGATCATATTGATATGTAGTCTGTAACTATAGATAATTTTGATATTTGTAGTGAACTTTTTCACAAATACAGCAATTTATATTACATTTTTTGACTTAGCTTTTTTTCGACATTTCGGCACTCAAAGAAGAAAATGGGACATCAGATTCAATAATTTGGAGTAGATACAATATCTAGAAATACTTTTTCATTAAGTACATATAACATGTATTACAGGAAATAAATTTCTTACGAATTCAAATTTAGAGTTGAAAATTATTGAATAGATAAATTGATGTTCCCTATAGGTTAATGTGCCTCATTTTCTATCCATTACGAAAACAAGAAAATGGGGTATCAGTTCTTATCATATAGATAAGATTGGACATTTGTGAGAACTTTTTCAGTGAATAGTCATACCAGACATTACAGAAATTCTTTTTCACTTAAGGAATAGGTCTTTATAATTAAAATGAATGCTTTTATAAAAAGGTGTACACACAGTTAAATTTTTCTGAGTTTCATCTATGGCTGCGCGCACCTGTTGGTTAGTATCCAATCAAAACAAAGCATTCAATAAAGTGTATAAATGGGACAAAATGATTGGTCACAGTATATTAAAATGACTTTTCCGAGTTGAGTTAATGATATTTAGAACTTTTTTCTATTCTCTAAGATAATTCAAGTTTAAATAAATAACTATTTTTTATTTTATTTAAATATTGATAGACCCTTTAATAGTGTACACATATCGGGCATTCAGGTGTTCGATACGGCCCTGTAGGGCTGGCACTATTGGAGATGTCTATCAAGGTAATAAGAACATTATAAAAAAAAAAATTAATAAATAGCCTCTCATGTCGTTTTTGGTGCGTTGGTCCGATTCTGATTTCGGCTTGCCATATAATTAAACAAAAGATCCAGGTCGTTTGTTCGGGGGTGACAGGAGGGATGTAACTTATTTATTTAATTAACTTATAATTTGTACAGGTTGTATTGGATGCACGTATTGGTTTCCAAACTTAACTAAATATTCATATAAGTTGTATTTCGAATTCTCATTTCGTGAACGTACGCGGGCGGTGTTGCAAACCTATACTTAACTTTTTTAGTTTTAAATGTTGTCCGGGCATGTAGACTTATTCTTTTAACTGTAAATATGTATATTATATAGTCTTAATATTTATAAATTTTTACTTGTGGCCCTAGGAAGTGGCCGTGAAACGGAAGTATAATGTGATATTATAATCTAAACCAAATTGTCTTAATTGGGTCTACATGCCAGACATTGTTTTATCAACACAAATCAATCGGTCAAACAAATTGGGAAGGAAGGCTACTGTTACCCTTAATGTTACAAAGACTCCATATTGTAAATATCCTAACTCCCCCGCCCTGTGTTTGTTGTTACTTCTTCTTTTTTGTCCTGTATATAAAGATTAAAAGTGTATGTGTTCCCCCATATTGAGCATAAGCTACACACATACACCCAAGTATGAAATGGCCTTATATTTGTTAAAAAAGGTCACTTCATCACATTAAGGGTAACAAAGATATTTCTTATAGCCATATTTTGGGAAATTTTCTATTTATATTGGACCATTGAATAAACATTTGATTGTTATTTTACAAGTTATTTTTTTTTTATTTTTATTTTTAATAGTTGTACAGATACTATACAATGGTCCAGTGTTAAGGGCACCTGGTAAATCTCTATCCCGTTCGCGCGACAAACTTGTTGATATAGGTCAGTCCAAAAATTAAGAAAATTTGCAAAATATTACAAAATCGGATTGACCTCCTTATTTTGTAAATAGAGAATTTTCGGCCAATCAGAACAAAGGAGGCAATCACTTTTAGACCAATAAGAACATCTTTAACTAAGCAGGTGTTCGGGTGAAATATACTAAAAATTTAATAAAATCTATCATTTCCATACTAAAACAAACTTGTTTTAACAATTTTGACACTCCTTTGTGTGATGTACCTGATCAAATTAGACTTATAATAACTAGCCACATTGAATTGGGGAAATACATTCCTGACATTGCTTTAAAAAGACTTTCTTTCTCTCTTTTAAACAAAGTATATTATAATAGTTGACCTGTTATAAGAGACGGTGCTTTTTATAAACGTCTTGGCCCTTTTAACCTTAAGTAATTTAAACATGCTATTCATTTTTTAAATACATGTCATTTTAACTTAGTATGGGAGCAATCCCATCTTATTCCTATAATGGGTTACATACTTTTATACGAACTTGTGATAGGAATTATGGCACACACGTAAACACATGTACCGATAAAACTATAGCTTAATTAAATTAGTTCCAATATAAATAAAGTAAGTTTTAAATGAAGTATGTGCTCGCCCATATGGTTCATTCCGGTGGCGAGGGTAAACAAACCAAACACACACACTGTCTTGACTTGATAGTATACTGGTTCAAAATTTGGAGTAAAATAAAGCATCGAATAGTATTTAATGTGAAATAATAGTAAGTTAAGACATAGCAATACAACATATCAGTCTAAAACAAATGAAACATTAACACCTCAATTTATAGATAAACATGTATCAAGAAGTAGAACAGCTTACCAGATCAAATACATTGCTGGTGCTAAGATTTTAATCATATATTTACTTTCTTTTTCAATTCAGATATGGTATATAAAATAACGAACCTTTCATTGTCAAATCAAAATTTTGATGCTAATATAGATACATTTATATTCAGATATAAAGTTTGGATATAGACATTCAAATACAATTATATTCATTACCTAATGGTAGTTATCTTTTCATTTCTCAAAAATGATATTAAATTGGAATGGCATCTGTAGTAAAACAATTTATAAATGTTTTCTGAACTCTATAATTCAAATTCATTGAAATTCAATCCAATGAAAACATATCAATATGGTAATAATACTAGATTCTAGTTTTATAACAAATAAACATTAACTTTTTACGAAGAGAAACATTCAACGAGTATGAAATATTAGCAATATTACGCAAGCGTATCAATTATTATGATCGGTGTCAATTTCATTAATGATACGTTTGTTATTTACTGCAACTGCTTTTTTGCCACAAAAAAAAAAGAATTTACCAATTCAATGCCATCACCTCCCAATTAACCTCCCAATTATTTAAATGATCTTCGCGATTTCTTGTTGCTTTTTGCTTCATAACCTTTTAGGGTGTGTCCTCGGGTGTACAAGCCATATCTTTTCTTTGCCTGCTGGCCATTGAAATGTCATGCAAATATTAGTTTTCATAAGGTTAATCACAATTTCACTACATTGAAGAAGCAACATATTTTTTCATGCTTGTAAAATATATTCTTGATATTTTTTTTCTGAATCTTATTGTTTTATTTTTTTACTGAATTCCCTCATGTTTTCAGGTTTAGACTTTAGCATAATTGTCTGCACTAAAAGTAATTCAGAAGCTTCATTTGTCTAGCTTGAAAAAGACGGGGTTTTTTATAGAAAGGTTTGTGGCTTAAGACAACGAACCTATCATTGAGTTTAACATTTATTTGATTAGGTTTCCCTCATCATGATAATTTATCTTTACAGAATTGCTTAAAATTCTCTTCATTTTTTCGAATTTATAATCACACAAATATAATGTTTATATGTTTTTTTTATAAAACAAGCTTTTCAGGCAAGTACGAGGTTTATTCTTTACATAAATCTTTTTCAATTGTTGTACGTCTTATAAAAATCAGATATTCATTTGATGTTCTTTTTCCGTATCAACAAGAATGATATACTCACAAGATTTTTCTTAAATTATATTATCAACATTACAGGATTAGATATATTATTTTATTCTTATAAACTATCATAGGAAAGGTTCGTGACTAATGGTCACGAGCCTTTCCTTGTTTGTAATTCGACATGGTATTGATAAACATCATAAAAAAAAGTAAATTCCCTTATTTCATTTGAAAACAACATCGTTTGTGATTCAGTAGGCAACAGAAAATTTTCTTGAAATTTATTAATCATGAAAAGTATCAAAATCACTTGCCAAAGGATTTTGATGGAAATTCTCGATCATGTTTATAACATGTGCTGAGAATAATAAGCCATCATTATAGAAAAAATTGAAACGTTTCAACCCAAATGACTTCATAGTACATATGTTTGTTAACTGCAGCTGTTTACATAGTACAAGCATAGTGTATGCGGCATCGAGTAATAAAATATATCTTCACACGAACCTTTCATCACGAACCTTTTCCCAGCATATTTCAGTTTCAATTAATGTTATTTATATACAGTATATAGCTACAAAATGTTTCTTTTTTGGCATAATATACTAATTTTCATGCAACTTGGAACATTTACTGTCACGCCGCTGGGAGTACATATTGCAGTCATAAACCCTTAGAATCAGATAACAAACCTTTCAATTTAACCCAAACCATGTTGCAATTATAAATTGTACATAAATAATAAAAAGATTATGCACACTATGGGCATGGTGATAATAATGAAAGTATTATATTGTGATATTAATACAAAAAAGAACATGTAATAAAAGAACATGTAAACACTTCACTTGCAATATATGGTTAAAATGATAGCGAACAATTCATAAAAACTCAAACTCAAATATTTTATTTAAGTCTCATCTTTGTACATCTTTACATATATTTAAAAAAAAAACACAATTTTTTACACAACACCAAGCCACCCCTACATTAGGAGTTATAAGAGACTGTAAAACTATTAAAAATAATCTCTAAAATATCCTACTATCCAGCAACAAACACTAATCCTTAACCATTTTATGAGTTATTGTTACTGAGATCTAATTTACAAATTTATAATCGTGCATCAAACAAAATTAAAACAATAAAATTAAAGCATCTAAATACACATTCGCTTTTTATAAATTGGACAGCGACAATCAGGAACCTGTCATTTTCGTAACTTTAGGTGCTTATTATTAAACACTTATTCATGATCAAATGATGAATTATTGTTTTTTACTTAAGGTAACATCTACCCTCTTAAACCAGCATAGACTTACAGGCAAATAACCTGCAATAATGAGGATAGACGGGTAGGGACAAGTAAAAACTAAGAGTGAAATTCAAAAAAAGAGAAGGGCTTTCTAAAAGGAATCAGTTTGGATTTAAAAAAAATTTCCATTTTAAACAAATTCCATCCCGGGGAAGTAAAACATGATTAAGTCGGTGGGATTCCCTCTGCATGCTGCACAAAAAACTTAACCTTATTGAAAGGGCCCCTTTAAAGGGTTTTCCAAATAGTAAACCCGTGACAGATAATGGGCCAATTTATGAAAAGCTGTTTAAAAAGTAAAAAAGAAAATTTTAAAAAATGTTATTACTATATAAATAAAAAGGCTTAAAGAAGGAAAAAATTTTTGCAATAAGGAGGCACAAAAAATTAAAGTTTTTGGGGTAAAAAGTACCGGGGAAAAAGATACCCGCGTTTAAGTCACATTCCTAAAATCCTTAAATTACCTAATTTTTCCATTTGGAAAATGGTTTTCTTCAATTAAAAAAGACTGAAAAAAGTCTGAAATTTTAAAACCATTTTATTAAATTTTAAATTTGGTTTTTGTTTTATGTACAGTATACTTTCTCTATCAAAAAAAATGGATTTAAAATTTTTTACCCCCTGTCAGGGGCCCCCATAAATAAAGGGAAAATTTTTAGAAAAAAAATGGGAATTTCCATAAAATTTTGGAGTCAAACTGAAAATTTTAAAAGTGTACAAAATTTTTAGGTGGATTAAAAATAAAAAAAAAAAATAATTTTTTAAGGGAAGGGAAAATGCCCCCCATGCCAGTTAAAAGTCTTTTTTAAAGAAAATTTTTAAAACCTAGGGAATTTCCCAAAAAATTTAAAAACCCTGAAAAAAAATTTTTGATTTTATTTAAAGTGTTTGTGTAATGATCACTAATTACATAATTATTAATTCAGCAGATATATTACAAAATAACCAATTAGTACTGGTGTAGACTCTTGCCCAGGCTGCAGTTAGGAATTATTTTTCAAATTGGGGGAAACATAGACTATTTTAGATTATAACTGTGGCCTTTATCAGTCCCTTTTGATAGCGTGAAAATGTCCTAAAAGTGATTGTCAGTCTATCCTTTCTAGATTGTTTTAAGGCCCATTATGTCTTAGAAATGCCTTTATTTTAATTTCTAAAAAGCTCTTTATTTTTGGCGTCCCATCACAGTTTCAAAAAAAGATACTCATTGGCCATTTACCTGAACTAGCTTTAGTTTGTGTTGCTTTTTAAAATAAGAAGTTATAGTGATTTTGTTCACATTTTGCTACCTTTATGACAAATAATTTCACATTCAGTCTAACATATTGTAGGTAATAAACACCTTATAATTATGCTGTAAAACCATTATTTAAATACTCATGCTTGCCCTTTCTAATGAAAGTAAAGTTTATATATGTCTGAGGCATCATGTGCCTTTAACCAGGCTAATTCTGAAGAATATAAATATAATAACTTCTATGGTGATATTTATTGTTATTTTTTTGTTTGCTTCCAGTGATACAAATAAGAGGAAAAAACTACTTGTACAGTGTTGAGTTTGAATTTTAGGAGCCTTGGTGACAGACCTTTAACATTTGATTGATCTGCCAGAACCAGATAGTTTCCTCCCAAAATAGCAACAGACTGATACCACTCTCTGAAACCAGAGTGATAGAAATAGACGGATACAAGACTAAAGTAATTTTCTATAACATTCTCAACTTTTTGGTCCAATTCTCCAATCTTTGGATAAGGACCTCGGTCACAAAAGTTTGAATACATAGAATTGTAAAAGATATTCGGTTTAACCTGTATGCTAAAAAACTAAACATGTGTACAAATAGTATGCAATGATAAAATTTGTTGAGTTAGTTTATCTCATTTTATTGTGTGCAAGTCAACTTACAGATGTACAATGCTCAAATTTGATATTTTGAAATATTGATAATTGCTGCAGTCTCTTTGAAAATATAGAATAAATTTAAAATGTTCTGACAACAAAGTATGTATATGGTGTGTTTTAAACTATGACACAATATCATTAACAAAGCTGGGTTGTTTTTTTTTAAAGAATACAACATTTAAATCTTTCAAAAAATACTGGTGGCCAGTTTCTGTTAGAAATAAAATCATGATTTTGGAATTACAAACATAAATTTGCAGGACCTATAACTTTGGTATGGATTTTGATTAAAGATTAAAATTCTTGAACTTAAAATTCTTTTTTGATCAATATCCAAAGACTGGTAATGGACATGCTATTTTCTTTAAATGAAATATTCCTCTTTGATGATTTTTACATTATCCATGCTTGTGTTTAAAGAATAGTTGGGCACTGACAGCCTTTGATTAAATATATACTATGCTCAAATTTGATTTTAAAAAATATTGATAATAATTGAGCACTGCACTGTGAGTCTCTTTATAAATATAATATAAACATGTTTTGACTACACACAAAGTGGATATGTTTTAAACCTTACCAAGTATAGATGGTCACAATATGAATATAAATTTAAGTGTCATTAAAAAAAACTGGAATTCTTTGTTTGAGAAAAGACCAATTTTACTTGACCAGTGTAATAGGGAACACAGCTTCCAGTACATAGCTTAATTATTCTTTTATACAAATTTCAGTTAGAATTCCATAGATTTAAATAAATTTCTATGATAAAAATATTTTACTCAAGAATGAACATAATATAACCTTTATGAAAATAATCCGGGTACTATTTCCAAAAATATATATATATTACTGAAGATCTCCATTTCAAGGAAAATTACACAGATGATAAATTAGATTTTTTTTTCTGATGCATAGAATAATTAATATTATTTATTTAACTTCCAATATCAACTGTATTTGTACACTTCATCATTTTCTAAGCTTTGTTTAAAATCTATTTACTTGCTTAATTTGTGTGAAGGATATTAAAGGGACTCCACTGAGGTTTCTTAACATTAGGAAACGGGATTTTTTTTTTTGAGATTATGAAGGTCTAGGCCAGTAACTTGTTTGCAAAAGTTCAGATCATTTGCTCACTCCTTTTTTCCAGAATGATACTTCTTATTGTGAAAAATGACCCAAATTGAAAAGCGTTGCAACACTTTTCACTCAAACTGGGCTTAGAATGGCACAAAAATATGATTTTCAGTTTAATTTCAAGTATATTTCTTAATGATCTTTTGCAAATCTCTCTGTTTTAAGTATTCCAGCTGATGTATGTAAAAAATCTAATTTTATGTTTTTCTTTGTTTTTATACCTCAGTGGAGTTCCTTTAAATGGAACTCTGTATTCAGTGTGTAATAGATTTAAATAACAAAATACAAAAAAGAGCCAGTGTCAAACTGCATGAATATGTAGGCCCAGGCCTTTTAAGGATTGCTACAAGAAGGTACATGGTTTCTGCTTCAGCAGATTAAAGTTTATTCTAGTTAGTTAACGTTGAACAATCTTGATATATTTGTATAATTGATTTACCCTGCTTTTACTGGGAGTGTATATTATTGAAAGTTTATAGGATTTCAGTATTAAAATACATAAACTGAGTTATTATAAGTATATAGAGCCTGGTCAGACTATGTGGATGTACAGGCAGGTCTGTTTGTATAATTATACTGGTGGCAGGGGCTGGTCACATATTTTTGACTTTATAATGGTGGCAGAGGCTGCTGTAGATAATGATTAATTTTCATATCCCTTAATTTTCAAATAGAATTTAAATGGTATAAACAAATACTTAATTTTGAGACAAATAATAAGAAATTTCAGATTTAGATTATTAAACTAGCATTTCTTTTTGATATCAGTTTAATATTTTTCTTTCACAGACAATATTTCTTGACTTTGAAACAGCTCAGATCTTACTGAAGAAATCTCCATGGAGTACTGTTTGATTATCCTTTACCAGAAGAAGGTATGAACAAATCGTTTTTATCTATCTTTAGTACCTTAACCTGCTGAATTTGTGTAAACTGGATTTGTCCTACTTTGAATTTGAGACTGTCAATATCAAAATTAAACTACAAACATTTATGATAGTGGCCAGACTGCTTGGATGTGCAGACTGACAGTTGACTCTTACTGGTGGCAACTAGACAAATCATTTGCAGTTCTAGCATATTAAAAGCTAAACTCACCCGGAAGATGGGAATCACCTTTTAAAGTAACATTAGTATCAAGCCACTGTATTGCAACTAATTGTGATATACTTCAGTTATATTGCCATATATTTTCATGTACATATATTGATATATCATTGCAATACATTTATAAGAGGTGTCTGTGGTCAAGTTGTTCAAGTGGTTCAAACCACTTGGCCCACACTTGCTGTGGATTTGAATCATGAAAGGGATTTTAATTCTTTCAATTGTGAGGAAGCTGCCCAGTGCTAGCTTAAAAAACATTGGTGGTTCTACTTTGGTGCTCGTTGAATGTCAGACCTGCATGAAATAATTCATGGAAGGGTACGGTACCTGATGCCTTCCTTTACCATTAAAGCGTGGTACTACCATATTAAAATGTCATTAAATCCAACTTATTTTAGTAATGATTGTTATTTATTTAAATTTTGTGCATTAGATGTCTTTGATCTTCATAAAAAATAACATATTTGAAAAAAATACCTTTGTAAATTATTGATTTTGATTAAAAAAAAATCTATAATTTTAAATCGTCATATCAAAGTCATTTTTTATTTTTTTGTCATCAAACTTTTGGAATATAAACATAATTATAATATCTGGGGAACCGTGTCTCAGATTTTTTCTATCTTTTCTCAAAAAAATATTGCGTAACGTCAAACAATTTATGCGACTTTTCTCACCATACATATTATGTAATTAAAGATAAGATGTACCTTTAATTAAACCAAATGATATGCATGTTTACAATATATGAATAGAGATCATCCCAGAAATGATATAGGGAGTGCTTGTTTGATTGTTATTTTCGTCAAATATTTTAAAGGCACATTAATCCACATGCAGAAATCTATTTTCCTTTTAAAAATCTGATTTATATTTTTTTATTACAGATGTCAAACATGCAAATTTTGGAAAGACAGCTCACTAAATTGTAGAGTGAGGATAGATGGACACTGTTTAGCTGAACCAATAAAGGTAGAAATAAATTTATTCACAATAATTTAGACATGGACATGTTAATCAAGATTGAAATAAAAAAAAAAAACTTTAAAGAAGTTATTATAAATAGATTGATAAGTCATTGGAAATATCTTCATTAACTGGTCGGGGACCATCAACTTTTGGAACATTTTTCTGTACAGATTTAATAATTTTTAACCTAGAGACCAAAAAGTTTGACACAGTTCAGCTAGGTTCTTCTCCTATCTGACAAACTAGTTTGTTTATTTCTGATTGTATTTGAACATATAAAGGAGGGTATAAAAATTACCTAAATTGTCTACGCTACAGAACCATGTGTCCGGACAGACATGTACATTATGTGATTTAATTCAGATAAAAGCTTGGGTGTTTTGATTTCTGATTTGTAACATGATACACAATAAGTCAGCAACAAATGCTGAAGTTTTGGATATTCTATTATTCACTCTGTAAATGATGATAGCTGGTATATGAGGTCAGGCATTGCTTTTTTTGACCCCCGAATTTCAACGTCAACATTCTTGAAATAGACATTAAAAAATTACCATTTACAGAGGTTTAAATAAATATATTTACTTAATTTAAAAAGAAACATGCACTTATTGTTGATAAAAAAGTGACTGACAACCACTGAACAAAGAAAATACTAAATTAAGCATTTTCGGGGCCATCCGGGTTTAGTGGTTGTCCCCAACCAGTACAGATCAAATTAGTCCATGGTGATTTAACATAATTATGTATATGTATTATGTATAATTACTAATACAGTTAAAAGTGTATTGAAGGGAAACACCGAAAATGGTCGCTTAAAGGAGCTCCACTGAGGTCAAAAAGTCTATAAATATAAAACATTTATATGTACATAGGTGAAGCAGTTAAAATGGAAAAATATGCAATATGCAAAGAAATATGCCGGGTAATTTTTTTGCGTAATTTATAGCCCAATTGTGCAAAAAGCGTTTTTATTTATAGGTAATTTTGCACATTAAAAAAATTTATGATTCTAGTAAAAGTGCCCTTTGTTATTTTTCATACTTAATTTTTCACCTGAGTGGAGCAGAACTAAATAACTCTTTGAGATGTCAACATGAAACTTCATAGGTGGATAGATCTTATTTAGGAGGAATGCTGTGCACAAGAAAGATAATTCTTCCCTATAAAATTTTTGAGTTATTGCCCTTTGTTATTTTTCATACTTTTTGTCCAGAGCATATCTCAAAAAGTATTTGAGGTATCAACTTGAAACTTCATAAGTGGATAGATCATATTAAGGAGGAGTGCAGTGCACAAGAATGATAACTCTATCCTGCATAATTTTTCAGTTATTGCCCTTTGTTATTTTTCAAACTTAATTTTTGTCCAGAGCATAACTCAAAAAGCTTATGAGAGATCAACATGAAACTTCATAGGTGGATAGATCTCACTCAGGAGGTGTGCATTGCAAAAGAATGATAACTCTACCTTGCATAATGTTTCAGTTACAGTGTATTGCCCTTTGTTATTTTTCATGCTTAATTTTTGTCTAGAGCATAACTATAAAAGCCTTTGAGATATCAACTTGAAACTTCATAGGTGGATAGATCGCATAGAGGAGGGGTAGCACACAAGAATGATAACTTACCCTGCATTATTTTTCAGTTACTGCCCTTTGTTATTTTCAGCCAACAGTATTCACATAGGTTTAAAATCTGTAATCACTTCAGCCATCAGTTTTCATTACCAAAATACCTCTTAAAATTGAATTATTCTGCTCTACTACATATATATTCTTCCAATGAGCAAACACATTTGGCGAGGATGGCCATGTTGACATGGCTCTTGTTTCACTTATTATAACTCTGAATTGTCATGATAAATAAACTGTATTTCATGTCTGGCATTGTTGTGATATTATTTTTACAGATTTTAATGTAAGAATATATAAGCATATATTCCTTTTGTGCAAAATAGGTTTAAAGGATGAAATAATGCCAGCTTGGTTACAAGTGCAAATTTTATTCAGTGACAATGTCATTTTTGAGTGGCACATTTGTTCAAACAATTATTACAAAATATATGTTTAAAATTAAAGATAATTTGCCCTGAACTGTTAAATTTTATGTTACCGCATACATACAAACATAATATTAAAATATTATTAATGAATCCCAAAATTACATCTTATTTTTTTAATTCCAACATGTAAGGGAGAGTAACTTCTAATTTATTTACTTCCAGCCTGTCATTCTTAGTTACCTCAGGGATCTCAATTAGCTGACTAGGTTGCTGGTGGCGTTGAGATGAAGTCACTTAACAGGGGGGTGGGGGGTTCTTCTTGTGATATCTTTGAATTTTTATGCTCCATACAGTCCCGCTTTGTCCTTCCGTACAAACATATAGATAATTAGATGGCTATGGGAACAATAGGTAACAGCAAATTTCCTTTGATGCTATTCATTCAATTAGCTCTTATATGGCTACTTTTTATCTTATGTGGCTAAAAGAACAATGGAGACAACAAAATACCACACTTTGAGGAAGTCTGTGTGTCTGTCCGTCGTCCGCTATTCTTGTCCCTCACATAACTTTGAAAAAACAAGAGGTATCAACATGAAACTTTGTAGGTAGATAGATCTCATAAGTGCAGTGCTAAAGAACCATAACTCTGTATTGCATAATTTTGGAGTTATTGCCCTTATAACTCTAAAAGCATAAAAGATAACAACATGAAACTTTGTAGATAGATAGATCTCAATGGGTGGAAGTGCAGTGCAAAAGAACCATAACTTTATCTTGCCTAATTTTGGAGTTATTTGCCCTTTGTTTATTTTTACTCCCCAACATAACTCTAAAACTATAAGAGATACCAACATGAAATTTTGTAGGTAGATAGATCTCAATGGGTAGAAGTGCAGTGCTAAATTACCATAACTCTGTCTTGCCTAGTTTTAGAGTAATTGCCCTTTGTGCTTTTGTCCTTTTTGAACTTTGTCTCGGACATAATTTTAAAACTATAAGAGATATCAACATGAAACTTTGTAGGTAGATTGATCTCATTAGGTGCATTATTAAAGAACAGTAATTCCCGCTTCCCTTAATTTCGAGTTCTTGCCCTTTGTCCATTGTTACACTTTGAGCTTTGTTTTGGACATAACTTGAGAACTCTAAAAGGCATCAAATTGAAACTTTGTAGGTAGATACATCTGAATGAGTAGAAGTGCAGTACAGAAGAAGGTTGATCTCCCTTCCCTAATTTTGGGGGGTTTTTTTGCCATTTTGACACTTTGAATTTTGTCCTGGACATAACTTGAGAACTAAAAAAGGTATCAACTTGAAACTTTATAGGTATATAGCATAGAGTAGAAGTGCAGTGCAGCAGAACAATAACCCTCCCTGCCCTTATTTTGAAGTTCTAGCTGTTTGTTCATTTTTACACTTTGAACATTGTTCGAGACATAACTTAAGAACTATAAAAGGTATTCACATGAAACAATCATGAAACTATGTAAGTAGATGAATTTCACTGAGAAGAAGTGCAGAAATCTCAGGGAGAAAGAATGTATTACACTTTAAGCTACAATTCAACTCTTACCAGAAATTATGATTGTTGTTTCAGGGGAACCAATCCTAGCAGATACAGATCTGATAAAGATGACAGAAACTACATAATTATATACATGGCAGTCAAAGGTAACTTGAAAATTTTGATAATTCCCCACAATGTCTTTCTTTTTTAACCAGGTTTTCCGAAGGAAAAAACTGGTTATTAGATTGAGGTATGTCAGCGGGCTGATGGGCGGGCGGGCGTATTCCCCGAACAATTTCCGAACAAGAACAATTTCTTCTGTGCGCAACTCTTCCTACATTTCTTCACAGATTTTGACCAAACTTTCACAGAACCTTTGTCATCAAGTGCCCTGGCGCATATTGTCGGGGTTTTGTGATTGTATAATATTTGACCTAGTTATGGGCCTTTGTTTTTTTTCCTTATACAGAATATATAGTGAACAATTTCTTCTGTATGCAACTCTTCCTACATTTCTCAACGGATTTTAACCAAACTTTCACAGAACCTTTTTCATCAAGTGCCCTGGCCCATATTGTCGGGGTTTTGTGATTGAATAATGTTTGACCTTATTATGGCCCTTTGTTTTTTTTTCCCTATATAGAATATATAGTGAACAATTTCTTCTGTGCGCAACTCTTACATTTCTCAACGGATTTTAGCCAAACTTTCACAGAAGCTTTTTCATCAAGAGCCCTGGGGCATATGGTCAGGTTTTTGTGATGGTATTATATTTGACCTAATTATGGCCCTTTGTTTTTTTTCCTTATACAGAATATATAGTGAACAATTCATTTGTGCAACTCCTACATTTCTTAAAGGATTTTGACCAAACTTTCACAGAAGCTTTTTTATCAAGTGCCCTGGCGCATATTGTCAGGGTTTTGTGATTAGATAATATTTGACCTAATTATGGACCTTTGTTTTTTTCTTTACACAGAATATATAGTGAACAATTTCTTCTGTACGCAACTCCTCCTACATTTCTCAACGGATTTTAACCAAACTTTCACAGGAGCTTTGTCATCAAGTGCCCTGGCGCATATTGTCGGGGTTTTGTGATTGGATAATGTTTGACCTTATTATGGCCCTTTGTTTTTTTTTCCTTAGACAGAATATATAGTGAATTCTCCTTCTGTGTGCAACTCCTCATACATTATTCATGATTTATATTGCATATAGTTACAATTTGTTGCTTGTATTTGTATTTCAACTACAATATATTTATCTGCAATGGTGATAATAGAAAACCTGGTTTCATGGCATTGCCATGTTTCTTGTTAAAGAATTTGTTATCTTTTTAATCTTTATAATCATGTCTCATAGTGTTTTTACTAATTTTAGCTCAATTTGTTAGGAAAGACAAATGGTATTTGAAAAATAATGATAATTAACATTAAGTATAAAATTTTTCGCTGACTGTTAATAATTTTTTAGGCGATGTGTGCATTTGACAGTATAGCAATGGGGAAAATTTTAGACTTGATTTTGTGCATTTTATTTTTTTTAACAAAATCACACAGTTTTCAAATTTCTAATAAAAATAGCTTTTCTGATGTACAACATGTCACAGCTAGAGCTTTAATGGATTAGAATAAACTTTTAACTGAAGTGATAGTGCCATGTTTGAATATAATATTCTTTTTATCATTATCTAATTTTATCTACATTATAAATAACGTGCCAATGAGCCAGTCTATAGTTGATCATTCTAAAACTTAACCGTTGAGAGAGGTAATGACTGAGGAGGTGTCACTCACTTCATTTGCTCCACCTCTATTGAAGTTGGGCTCTGCCTTAAATTGTCGCTAAATTTAATATGATGCTCTGTATGCTAACATTTAGTCTTCGTTAACGGTTTGGAAGGGAACCAGATCAATATCGCTTGTCGAATCATTAAATTACAAGTTTTCCGGGAGATGCTTTGGTAGTTTAGCGCGGAGGAAGGTAGTCTTGTACTGGTGTAACTCTCCAGGAACGATGGTTAGGAAACTACCCGCCTATATGACTGAAATTTTGTTGGGAAAAGGCATAAAATGAAACAAACAAACAAATTACAAGTTACTAAGCCTAAACCACGCCCACTATCAGAGAGGAGGTTCCCCTCAACCGTTTAGAAAGTACTCCAAACTCTGGGCAGCAAGTAAGGGGAGATCACTGCAGAACAGTTTGTCCTCAAAATCATTCCAACATAAAGCAATTCGCACCAATATTTAAATGGACATATTCTTGGCACATAATTATATAATATCTTGAATTTATTTTTAGTTTACCTATCATTTCAATTTTAGTTGTTATCCAATTTATTTTGCTTCAATGAGACTTTTCAATCTTAGTCGCAACAGACAAATATTTCAGAATTTCAGACATGGCATTACTTTGTGAATTTATGCATTTAATTAGGTTCGACTTTTTCACAAAAATATGCAACTTAATTATTAAGCAACAACACATAACAAAAACATGGAGAAAAAATTGTTTCGTTCTTTGGATATTCAACTTTGATAGAACGATTTTCAATGCTGATTTCAATCATTTTGAGACATCTTTGATGTGCAGCATCAACATTTAACTTGTATAATTATGATACATCAGTTTTAAACACTTTGAAGTAAATAAATATTTTCAGATGTTAATTATTAAAACATAACATTGTGATTCTCTACCGTCTTTAATGCTAAAATTATCAGAGGTGATGTATTTATTTAAGAAAATAAAAAAAGTTGAAAAATTATTTGTTGAAAAAAATATAATAAAATGTGTATTTCTTTAAATTTCAGGAAACATACTTCAGACTATGGATATGTTATAGAAGAACAGACATTATGCATATATCATCACTTGGACGGAATGTGTCAATCACCAACTTTACATTGTGTTGTGAACATTTCATTAACCTGCTGAATTTCTTAAACGTTTTCATGTAAATTTTTCAATAAATCAGTTTTCATAGGGGGAGAGTTGAGTGAAGAGTTGAAGAGGAAAGTTGAGTGATGGGTTAAGGGGACAGCTGAGATTATTGGGAGTCAAGTTATGGAAGAGTTTAGGTTATAGGGACTGGTCAGGTTACGGGGAGAGTTGAGATTGTGTTAACAAGAGTTGAGTTGAGGTAACAGGGAGTGGAGTCAAGATTACCAGGAGAATTGAGTAGAGTTGAGATAACGAGGAGAGTTAGGTAGAGTTAAGGTTGCCTGGAGAGTTGATTTGTCGTTACGGGGAAAGTTGAGTTAAGTTGAGGTTAAGGGGAGAGTTGAGCTGAGGTTACGGGAAGAGTTGAGATGACGGGGAGAACCAAGTTAAGTTGAAATTACGGGGAGAGTTGAGTTGATATTATGGGGATAGTTGAGTTAAGGTTATGGGGATAGTTAAGTTGAGAGTACGAAGAGAGTTAAGAGATTACAGGGAGAGTTGAGTTGAGGTAACGGGGAGAGTTAAGTTGAGTTACGGGGAAAGTTAATTGATGTTATGGGGAGAGTTGAGTTAAGGTGAGGTACATGGAGAGTTGAGTTGAGGTTATGGGGATAGTTAAGTTGAGATTACGGGGAGAGTTAAGTTGAGATTACGGGGAGAGTTGAGTTGATATTACGGGGATAGTTGAGTTATGTTGAGGTACGGGGAGAGTTAAGTTGAGATTACGGGGATGAGTTGAGTTAAGTTGAGGTACATGGAGAGTTGAGTTGAGGTTACGGGGAGAGTTGAGTTAAGTTGAGGTACGGGGAGAGTTGAGTTGATATTACGGGGATAGTTGAGTTATGTTGAGGTACGGGGAGAGTTAAGTTGAGAGTACGGGGAGAGTTGAGTTGAGATTACGGGGATGATTGAGTTAAGTTGAGGTACATGGAGAGTTGAGTTGAGGTTACGGGGAGAGTTAAGTTGAGATTACGGGGAGAGTTAAGTTGAGATTACGGGGAGAGTTGAGTTGATATTACGGGGATAGTTGAGTTATGTTGAGGTACGGGGAGAGTTAAGTTGAGTTACGGGGAGAGTTGAGTTGAGAGTACGGGGAGTTAAGTTGAGTTGAGATTACGGGGATGATTGAGTTAAGTTGAGGTACATGGAGAGTTGAGTTGAGGTTACGGGGAGAGTTAAGTTGAGATTACGGGGAGAGTTGAGTTAAGTTGAGGTACAGGGAGAGTTTAGTTTGGGTACAGGGAGATGTGAGTTAATTTGAGTTTAAGGGGTGAGTTGAGTTGAGATTACGGGGAGAGTTGAGTTGAGATTACGGGGAGAGTTGAGTTGATATTACGGGGATAGTTGAGTTATGTTGAGGTACGGGGAGAGTTGAGTTGAGATTAAGGGGATGATTGAGTTAAGTTTAGGAACATGGAGAGTTGAGTTGAGGTTACGGGGAGAGTTAAGTTGAGATTACGGGGAGAGTTGAGTTGATATTATGGGGAGAGTTGAGTTAAGGTTATGGGGATAGTTAAGTTGAGATTACGGGGAGAGTTGAGTTAAGTTGAGATTACAGGGAGAGTTGAGTTGAGGTAACGGGGAGAGTTAAGTTGAGTTACGGGGAGAGTTAATTGATGTTATGGGGAGAGTTGAGTTAAGGTGAGGTACATGGAGAGTTGAATTGAGGTTATGGGGATAGTTAAGTTGAGATTACGGGGAGAGTTAAGTTGAGATTATGGGGAGAGTTGAGTTGATATTACGGGGATAGTTGAGTTATGTTGAGGTACGGGGAGAGTTAAGTTGAGAGTACGGGGAGAGTTGAGTTGAGATTACGGGGATGATTAAGTTAAGTTGAGGTACATGGAGAGTTGAGTTGAGGTTACGGGGAGAGTTAAGTTGAGATTACGGAGAGAGTTGAGTTAAGTTGAGGTACAGGGAGAGTTTAGTTTGGGTACAGGGAGATGTGAGTTAATTTGAGTTGAAGGGGTGAGTTGAGTTGAGATTACTGGGAGAGTTAAGTTGAGATTACGGGGAGAGTTGAGTTGATATTATGGGGATAGTTGAGTTAATTTTGAGGTACCAGGGAGTGTTAAGTTGATAGTTAACGGGGATTGATTTGAGTTAAAGTTGAAGGTACATGGAGAGTTGAGTTGAGGTTACGGGGAGAGTTGAGTTGAGATTATGGGGAGAAGTTGAGTTGATATTACGGGGATAGTTGAGATAGGCGGAGAGTTAAATTGAGATTAACGGGGAAAAAGTGAGTTGATATTACGGGGATAGTTGAAGGTTATGTTGAGGTACGGGGAGAGTTGAGTTGAGATTACGGGGATGATTGAGTTTAAGTTGAGGTACATGGAAATTGAGTTGAGGTTACGGGGAGAAGTTAAAGTTGGGTAGATTAATTTGGGGAGAGTGAGTATTAAGTTGAGATTAACAGGGGGGAGTTTGAGTTGAAAGGTAACGGGGAGAGTTAAGTTGAGTTACAGGGAGAGGGTTAACTGATGTTATGGGGAGAGTTGAGTCAAGGTGAGGTACATGGAAAAATGAGTTGAGGTTATGGGGATAGTTAAGTTGAGATTATGGGGAGAGTTGAGTTGAGATTACGGGGACGATTGAGTTAAGTTGAGGTACATGGAGAGTTGAGTTGAGGTTATGGGGAGAGTAAAGTTGAGATTACGGGGAGAGTTGAGGGTTAAAAGTTTGAAGGTAGGGATGGATAGTATTGAGTTGAAAGGTATGGGGGGAGAGGTTTTAAGTTTTGTTTTTTGAAAAAAAGAAAAAAAAATTTAACCGGGGGGGGAAAAAAGTTTAAGTTGATAAATTATGGGGATATATCTGAAATGTTAATGTTGAGGTACGGGGAATAGTTAAGTTGAGAGTACGGGGAGAGTTTGAGTTGAGATTACGGATGATGATTGAGTTAAGTTGAGGTACATGGAGAGTTGAGTTGAGGTTACAGGGAGAGTTAAGTTGAGATTACGGGGAGAGTTGAGTTGAGATTTATGGGGAGAGTTTGGAGTTGATATTACGGGGAATATTTGGGTTAATGTTGAAAGGTTTACCGGGGATAGTTTAAGTTGAAGATAACGGGGAAGAGTTAGTTTGAGAATTATGGTGATCGGAAAATTGAGATTAAAGTGTTGAGGGTACATGGGAGAGTTGAGTTGGAAAGGTACGGGGAGAATTGAGTTGAGGTTACAGGAGAGTTAAGTTGAGATTACAGGGAGAAAGGTTGAGTTGACCATTATGGGGATAGCTTGAGTTATGTTCAGGTACGGGGAGAGTTAAGTTTGAGAAGATACTCGGGAGAGTTGAAGTTGAGAATTAGGGGATGATTGAGATTTAAGTTGAGGTACATGGAGAGTTGAGTTGAGGTTAACGGGGAGAGTTGAGATTATGAGGGAGAGTTTGAAGTTGATATTACGGGGATAATTGAGTTATTTGAGGTACGGGGAGAGTTAATTAGAGAGTACGGGGAGAGTGGACCGAGTTGAGATTACGGGATAGATTGAGTTAAGTTGAGGTACATGGAGAAGTTTAGTTGAGGTTACAGGGAGAGTTAAGTTGAGATTACGGGGAGAGTTGAGTTAAGTTGAGGTACATGGATAGTTGAGTTGAGGTTATGGGGAGAGTTAAGTTGAGATTACGGGGAGAGTTGAGTTGATATTATGGGGATAGTTTGAGTTATGTTAAGGTACGGGGAGAGTTAAGTTGAGAGTACGGGGAAAGTTTGAGTTGGAGATTAACGGGGATTGATTGAGTTAAGTTGAGGTACATGGAGAGTTAAAGTTGAGGTTACAGGGAAAGTTAAGTTGAGATTACGGGGAAGAGTTGAGTTGAAAGATTATGGGGAGGAGTTGAGTTGATATTAACCGTGGATAGTTGAGTTAAGTTTTGAGGTACGCCGAGAGTTAAATTGAGATTACGTGGAGAGTTGAGTTGATATTACGGGGATAGTTGAGTTATGTTGAGGTACAGGTAGAGTTAAGTTGAGAGTACGGGGAGAGTTGAGTTGAGATTACGGGGATTGAGTTGAGTTATGTTGAGGTACATGGAGAGTTGAGTTGAGATTACGGGGAGAGTTGAGTTGAGATTACGGGGATAGTTGAGTTATGTTGAGGTACGGGGAGAGTTAAGTTGAGAGTACGGGGAGAGTTGAGTTGAGATTACGGGGATGATTGAGTTAAGTTGAGGTACATGGAGAGTTGAGTTGAGGTTACGGGGAGAGTTAAGTTGAGATTACGGGGAGAGTTGAGTTAAGTTGAGGTACATGGATAGTTGAGTTGAGGTTATGGGGAGAGTTAAGTTGAGATTACGGGGAGAGTTGAGTTGATATTATGGGGATATTTGAGTTATGTTGAGGTACGGGGATAGTTAAGTTGAGAGTACGGGGAAAGTTGAGTTGAGATTACGGGGAGAGTTGAATTGATATTATGGGGAGAGTTGAGTTGAGATTACAGGGCAATGATTGGAAAGTAAGTTTGAGGTTGATGAGGAGAGTTGAGTTGAGGTGAACGGGAAGAGTTTAAGTTGAGATTAACGCGGAGAGTTAAGTTGAGATTACGGGGAGAGTTTGAGTTGATGTAACGGGGATAGTTGAGTTATGTTGAGGTACTGGGGAAGTTTAAGTTGAGAGTACAGGGAGAGTTGAGTTGAGATTACGGGGATGATTGAGTTTAAGTTGAGGTACATGGGAGTTGAGTTGAGGTTAAAGGGAGAGTTGAAGTTGAAGATTACAGGGATGATTGAGTTAAGTTGAGGTAACATGGAGAATTGAGTTGAGGTTACAGGGAGAGTTAAGTTGAGATTACGGGGAGAGTTGAGTAAAGTTTGAGGTAGCAGGGAGAGTTTAGTATGGGTACAGGGAGATGTGAGTTAATTTGAGTTTTTAAGGGGGTGAATTGAGTTGAGATTACGGGGACCAGTTGAGTTGGAGATTACGGGGAGAAGTTGAGTTGTTATTACGGGGATAGTTGAGTTATGTTCAGGTACGGGGACAGTTTGAGTTGAGATTAAGGGGATGATTGAGTTAAGTTTAGGAACATGGAGAGTTGAGTTGAGGTTATGGGGAGAGTTAAGTTGAGATTACGGGGAGAGTTGAGTTGATATTATGGGGAGAGTTGAGTTTTGAGGTTATGGGGATAGTTAAAGTTGAGAGTACGGGGAGAGTTGAGTTAAGTTGAGATTACAGGGAGAGTTGAGTTGAGGTAAGGGGAGAGTTGAGTTGAGTTACGGGTAGAGTTAATTGATGTTATTGGGGAGAGTTGAGGTAAGGTGAGGTACATGGAGAGTTGAATTGAGGTTATGGGGATAGTTAAGTTGAGATTATGTGGAGAGTTGAGTTGATATTACGGGGATAGTTGAGTTATGTTGAGGTACGGGGAGAGTTAATTTGAGAGTACGGGGAGAGTTGAGTTGAGATTACGGGGATGATTAAGTTAAGTTGAGGTACATGGAGAGTTGAGTTGAGGTTACGGGGAGAGTTATGTTGAGATTACGGAGAGAGTTGAGTTAAGTTGTGGTTCAGGGAGAGTTTAGTTGAGAGTACGGGGGAAGAGTTGAGTTGAGATTACGGGGATGATTGAGTTAAGTTTGAGGTACATGGAGAGTTGAGTTGAGAGTTATGGGGAGAGTTATGTTGAGATTACGGAGAGAGTTGAGTTAAGTTGTGGTACAGGGAGAGTTTAGTTGAGAGTACGGGGAAAGTTGAGTTTGAGAAATTACGGGGAGAGTTGAGTTGATATTATGGGATAGTTGAGTTATGTTGAGGTACGGGGGGAGAGAGTTTTAGTTGAGAATTACGGGAGGAGTTTGAGTTAAGTAGAGGGTATGGGGAGAGTTGGAGTTTTTGAGAGTACATGGAGAGCTGAGTTGAAGTTACGGGGAGAATTTAGTTGAGATTACGGAGAGAGTTGAGTTAAGTTGAGGTACAGGGAGAGTTGAGTTTGAGTACAGGGAGATGTGAGTTAATTTGAGTTTAAGGGGTGAGTTGAGTTGAGATTACTGGGAGAGTTAAGTTGAGATTACGGGGAGAGTTGAGTTGAGATTACGGGGAGAGTTGAGTTAAGTTGAGGTACAGGGAGAGTTTAGTTTGGGTACAGGGAGATGTGAGTTAATTTGAGTTAAGTTGAGTCAGTTCACATTTTGAAATGTTTCCTGAAAGTGATAGTCATGTCTAAATTGAATGACGGACAAGTCCATTTACAATATTAGGTGTGTTCAGGGTTTATAAAAAATTTACTTTTTTTGTTTGTTTATAAAACAACAAACTATAGATCTAGCTTTTAAAATTTTTATTGATCATAACAAATAACTGTAAGTAAACAATTGATGTATGTAAAATATAAACAGTGTGACCTCTACAGAGCAACAACCTACAGGGGCAAACACATATAAGCCATGTCACGACAAAACCAACGTCAGCATGGATCCAGACCAGCCTGCGCATCCGTGCAGTCTGATCAGAATCCATGCTGTTCGCTAACAGTTTCTATACTTGTAATAGGGTTGGTAAGCGAACAGCATGGATCCTGATCAGACTGCACGGATGCGCAGGCTGGTCTGGATCCATGCTGGTCGCAAACCCATTATGTTGGTTTTGTCATGGCGCGGCTCATGTATTTTGGTTGTTGTGGAGATGTGTTGCTCTCGAAAGGTTAAATTTACTATGAATTTTTACTTTGGGAAGACATAATACTTTTATTGTAAAAAAGTTATTGCTCTACAGAGGTTATTGCTCTGTAGAAGTAGTACTGTATATCCTATGATAGCTTGTCAAAGAAACGCCATGTTGAATAGGGGTGCCACGTTTAAACGTTTACAGTCGTTTTTTGCTATAAACCAGTTGGGAAACTCAATAAAAGAGGTTAGGATTAGACACAGTACTGCCTTTTAAAATAAATTATAAACATTACTATAGTTTTTATGAACAAGATATGACATTCTATTGGTATTTCCCTGGGAGATGCTTTGGTAATTTAGCACAGAGGAAGGTAGTCTAGTACTGGTGTAACTCTCCAGGAACGAATGTTATGGAAACTACCTGCCTATATGACTGAAATACTTGTTGGGAATTAAGGTGTAAATGAAACAAACAAACAACAAATTTGTATTTCAGTTGTGTGTTACAGTACGTCCGCTAAACAGTAAATACTAATAGTTACTTCATAATCAAACTATTGGTAATCAAAAATTGGTTGAATACAACAAAATATAAACATAAAAATGCCTTATCTTTATCATGAAAGAAAACAAACATTTAAATAAATGAAAATCTAATCAATTTTTAAATTACTACAGTCGGTTTTTAAACATTTAACATGGTTATTAGGGTCGCCAAATTTTTTAAACGTTTGTCAATTTTTGCTAACCGTGGACACCCCTAAATGTTAAATGCTCCAATAATTGATATTTCTTTCATATAAAATATAGTTATGTTTCTAAATTCAAGAAATATATTTCAAAATTATTAATGCCAAATAGTCAGTTGAAAATTTAAACATACATGTATCAATATTTTCTAGAGCAAAACTTTGCAAAAGCAAAATTTAAAAGTGTACAACAGAATTATTAATTAAACACTTTTATCAACAGTAACTAACAATTATAAAAAAGGTCTAATGAAGTCTGGAAAACATAAAAATTGAAAATCTAATATAGATCGACTGGAGCACTTACAATGAAAAAATAAAAAATATGAAAAAAAAAATTAAATAAAATATGCTAACAATGAAATTTAAAGTCATTATTTTAATTCTTAGTCCAACTGAGTTAAAAATCATCTAAACACTTTCCATTTAAAGGTCATTTTACATAATTTAAATGATTATTCCGAAAAAAAACAAAAAAACAAAGTGACCAAATTGTCTGAAATGAAGCCGACACGACCATATGAAAAATGTTTTTAATAAAAAATCCAGTTCTATCAATGTTTTAAGAAACCTCATTGCTTTCCCTTTTAAAGTTTAAACCAGATACCCAAATAGTAACCGATGGTTTAATTTCCCGAACCCCCTTTTTACAAATGAAAATTTTCCCCGAAATAAAAATTTGGGACTTTTACCAATTTTAAAAACAAGGAAAATTTCTTAAAAAATATAAAAAATTTTAAAAATTTTTACGTGTAAAAGGGAAAAAAGGGGCACTTAATTTGGATAAAAAGCATTAAAAATTTCGGGGCCAGTGTCCGGGGCTAAGTTGGTAAAAGTAAATTTTTAAAAAAGGGGAATGAAAAAAAATTCAATGGTCAGACTAAAGTCATGTCATAAATTTCATCTCGTTGAACCCTTATCATAATTATGTGTTGCCTTAATGTTTATATTTTTGCTTTGGATTATAACTAAATGTAAAAACAATCTTGACTTTAATAACTTAAAAAATGTCACATATACTGTCATACCATAATTTATTTCATGCATTGTAAATCTATAAGGAGAAAGCCTTTATAAGCTCAGCTTTTGGACCCAATCCATTTTCAATAATTTATATCTGTATTGTGTACATCAATTAATGGAATTATTTGATTATATATACTGTGAAGTTGTTTGAAATATTTTTTGTTTAAACTAAACTAATTATGCACCATCTCCCTGTTTTTAAAGAGTTTTGGCAGTCACTGAAACTGGACATGCGCATTGCATCGACACAGTCAAACAAATGTTAGAACACAAACCTTGCCATATATTACAAATATGTTAAATACTGAATAAAACATCACTTTAAGTTCACATAATCTTATTTCTATTTCCAAATTAAAGACACTGATTTCATGCTTTCCAGTGTTTTACTGTAAAATATCAGATGATTATATTCTGATAAACCACTAGTGAAATTTATAAAATATAATTTTCACTTCAACCGGACTATATCTGAATGCGGATGAATTATATCATAACTAAATGGAATAACAGGCAGAAGTAAATGCCATCATACATAAATTTTGCTTCTTTAGAAAGAGAAAGATGATGTCATCATACATCATGTTATCAATGTAACAAAATTAGAGAAATTTAACAGAACTACATTTAAAAATTGATGATATGACATCATGATGTGATGACGACATAAAGGAGAATGCATGATGTTACGGGGGCAAAATCAGTATAAAAATACTTAAAATCACTTAAAAAGCATGAAATAAAAAGTTTTTTGTTTTTTTACATATAAGATTGAAATATATTTCATTTGTGAACACTTTCACTCGTGGCTACGCCACTCGTGAAAATATTGCATCTGGTATTCACTCTGTGAAATATATTTCAATCTTACATGCAAAACAAACAAATATCCTCTATATATAATACATAAAATATTGAATAAGTTTTTCCTGAAATAATTCAATAGTTTGTCTGCTGCATATGAATTATAGTTCAAACTAAGAATAGTAATTTCAACAGATATAAAAAAGTAATCATCAGTACGCAACTGTTTTTTCTCTTTTCAATCCAATAACACTTAGGGTAATTTTAGTATAGCTAAATTACTTTTCATTATTCTAGTAGATTGTGTATGCATTACATTTAATCCTTTCCATGCTAAATAACAAATGGTCTTGCCCAATTCTGGACAAAACCATTCATCATTTTTACAGAAAGTTCATTATAAATACTGGCTGAATAGTGAACAGTCCTGGGTCCGAGGTTAAAAAGAAATTCTCTCAGCTCAAACTGAGATCTCAGGTATTTGATTGGTCAGAAACTGCCACAGAATGTACACTGGTCCAATGACATCTCTAGGATTTGTGACAGAATTCAGAAAAAAGTTTTATAACCTCAAGGCCAGATGTACCTGCAAATCTTTGTCTGTGCTGGTCACATGGGTAAAATGTGTTGATTCTAGCAGGCTAAGGGCTAACTTACTAATCAATGACCAAAACATAAATGCCGCAGAATTCAGAGGTAGTTTAAACATTTGAAATATTAAGAAAAAGTGTTTATCTGAAGTGTAGCACCAAAGTTTTTACACAATTTCTGTCACATACAAGACATGTTATGATAAGACTTCACTCCATGTCAAATAAAGTATTACTATACAAATGTATATTGATAAACTATAAAAATTGGTAGAATAATTTTAAAGGGTCATTTCTTACAAAGAAAAATTCATACCCACTGAAAAAGAAGCACAACATATATACATGAAATAGTGTCCCTTTCTTTAAATTTTTGAAAAATTTAATTTTCCCTTCCCAACTTATTGGGTTTATTTAATTTTTCCCCGAAACTGTTTTTATGAAAAATTTCCCAAATTTTTTTCATTTTGGGGTACTTTGGGTATAATTTAACAAGACATAAACTTTTTTTCCCTTTTGATAAGCTTTTTACCAGTATCAACTTTCCCCCTTAAACAATTTTTTTTCCTTTAAGTCAAAAAAATGAAATTTTATTAATATTTTCCCCCTTTTGGGAATTTTTTAAAAAAGGCTCCCGCCTCAGGAGGACCCAAAAAAATTTTTAAGAAAATAACTTTGGAAAAAAATATACTAAGATTTTAAGAAGAAGTAAAGATATTCACAATTTAAGTAATGATTTACACGCAACATATGATTGATTTTGAATTATTTATCATAATATTCCTACTGCATTCCTACTAATACAGTAAGGGCTATATTGCATGTTTTGACCTTTATTTGGTAACAGGCTGAAATTGCCATTTGCAATTTGTAAATTTCTTTCTTGGTTCACCTGACAACACATTTCTTTATAATTTTATATTTTCAAAATTTTCATGAAAATTAGTATAAATCTGGAGGTATGCTGCTTTAAAACAAACAATAATAACAACTTGAACAACAACATTTTCTTTTTGATATTACATTTCCATTTAAATAAGCATGAATCTGGAGGTATGCTGCTTTAAAACAAACAATAATAACAACTTGAACAACAACATTTTCTTTTTGATATTACATTTCCATTTAAATAAGCATGAATCTGGAGGTATGCTGCTTTAAAACAAACAATAATAACAACTTGAACAACAACATTTTCTTTTTGATATTACATTTCCATTTAAATAAGTATGAATCTGGAGGTATGCTGCTTTAAAACAAACAATAATAACAACTTGAACAACAACATTTTCTTTTTGATATTACATTTCCATGAAAATAAGCATGAATCTGGAGGTATGCTGCTTTAAAACAAACAATAATAACAACTTGAACAACAACATTTTCTTTTTGTTATTACATTTTCATGAAAATAAGCATGAATCTGGAGGTATGCTGCTTTAAAACAAACAATAATAACAACTTGAACAACATCATTTTCTTTTTGATATTACATTTCCATTTAAATAAGCATGAATCTGGAGGTATGCTGCTTTAAAACAAACAACAACAATAACAACAATGTAACAAGAGACTAACTGCAGAATTAAGAATATTTCGGGTTTTTCCAATCAAATCCTAGGGTACAAACAAATTTTTACAGTTACAGCTTCGAAAATTAGCACAACAGGTTGACTAATGTGAACGGTAGTGCTCCACGAAGCTATGTAATGGTAAGAGTTTGTTTGTACCAGGACTATAAGCTTGGAAAAATCCCGCATTTGTCGAGTTCCAATTAACATCAATTTAGTTATGATTGAAATCAGACAGATAATACTGACCAGACCACCACAACATTTTTTTTTATACAATTTTAATATATTTACTAAACGATAATTTCATTAGACTACTTTCATAAGCTGTTCTATATCTGTGGTGTGCGTAGGTGATAACGGGGTACGTGGCGCGTCAGTACGATGGTCACTATATGAAATCTGTGTGTCGGTCGGTGATATTGACACGTATGGTAGATGACAGTTCTGTTTTTGTAACGAGGGGTAATACATACGGTACACAAGGTAAGATATACTCAACCCTAATATACTGCCTACTGTGACATCTGAAAAATATAACAAATACGGGACAATTTTAAGGAAGCATTCTCGAATACCATTAAAGTACTTGCATAACAATAGGAACAGGTCTTTGAAAACTTTTGAGTCAAAAACAGGGGTCATAATTATGCCAAAATCCACAGTGTCAGATTACTGATGTAGACCAAATAATATTTAACCAAATCTTAAAGGAACTCCACTGAGGTTTAAAAGCATAAAACACAAAATTTAAATTTCATACATAGATCACCAGTCCTGGTGTACTTAAAATAGAAAGACATCCAAAAGATGGATTTTGGATCATTTTTCACAATAACAATAATTATTCTTGAAAAACAGATTGATAGATAGATCTAAAATTTTCCACACAAGTTATTGGCAAAGATCTACATCAAATTGAAAATTTATGTCAGAAAATTATTCCCAGTCCTGTCATGTAAAAAAAACCTCAGTGGAGTCCCTTTAATCATGCAGCCATGAAAGATCTAAAAGATCCTTTTTTTTCAACTAACTAATGTCATATTCCCAGAACTTCCTGGTCTTGTCTTTGAGACTTATCCACATTCTTAGTAAATAATTACAAATTATTTTCTCACAATGTGTAAATTGTTTACCTTGCCAATGATGATGATAATCAGCTGTCCTAGATACAGCTATCATTGTTGCCCATAGCAACAGGAATATAAAACACATCAAACGCCATGCATGTCCTCGACCAGTCGGATTAAATATATGTAGTTTACCAGCTAGGTAAAATGCTATAAATCCTAGGCAAGAAAAACATACTGAAAAAGAAATAAAATAATGATGGGATTTGGTAAAAGGGAGAAAACTCTTGTTAAATTGTATAAAAGTTACCTCTGAGCAGTTATACATGTATGACAAATTCATATTGCAATTTGCAATGGTAGTAAATGATGAGAAGAATTTAAGGCTCAGGAAATAATGTTATCATAATTTTATTGTCAAAACTATGATTAATATGCTAATCGAAACACCATTCTTGTTATCATCCATTTTGAAGCAACACAGAAATTTTACTTCAAATTTTGCTGTTATATCGAGCATAACATTGTTTTCTTGTTTTAAATTCACTGTCACAATATTTGAAGTTACAATTATAACACATTAGCGTTATAACAACACATGCAAGTAAAATTAATACAAATTGTGCCCTTTCAAAGTTACAATAGAGAATAACAGTGAAACTTTGTGACTCAACACTACAGGATATACAAGATTACATCCATCATGCTAGAGCTGTATCTGTGTTTTTCTATGTGTCAATCAAACTTGTCAAGGCATTTTGTCAAGTTTTTTTTTACCCCCACTTTTCAAAAGTAACTAGCTATTTTTGCTTTACTTTAAGGGAAGATTCCCTTCTCTTTCTTGTGTAAAAAGCCCTGAATTACAAAGAGCATACTTACATGCTGAATGTCCACTTGGGAAACTTTTATATCCGTCTATCACATCTTTCTCATTTCCTTTACATACCATAGAATCATCAATATCACCATCAGGAAAACACCGGGCTAGAAAATCTGGTCTAGGTCTAGAAATAAACAAAATCAAACATCACTGAAAAAATGGCAGTTTTTGGACAATAAATTGTATTAAATATGATAACATATAAAATATGCTGACTCGAGCAGTCTTTAAGTGCTGAATGAAGTCTGAGAAAAAATGTCAAACATCGACAATATAAATTATTACAAAAAAAGAGTACTGCATGTTGTGTTTATGCTCATCTGTTAAAATAACTACTTAAATGTTTATGCTCATCTGTTAAAATAACTACTTAAATGTTTATGCTCATCTGTTAAAATAACTACTTAAATGTTTATGCTCATCTGTTAAAATAACTACTTAAATGTTTATGCTCATCTGTTAAAATAACTACTTAAACAAAATTTCTTAGTTAAAAGAGTGGCATAATTCAAAACTTAAAGTTTTAGAATTATGCCCCTTGTCTAACAACTACACTTTGTCATGATAAGCAAGCATTCCAAGTATCATATAGATACCTTTAAAACTATTGAGTAATGGACTACATGTACAATGATGATTTTGCACAATAACGACAACAACGACTACAACAGAGCAATCATAATAGCTTGAGTTTTCTTCGAAACAGACAAGCTAAAAATCACTTTCACAGTCAATAAACCAAATCACTGTACCATTTCAAACAAGCCTAAACAATTCAGTATGTACAAAAAGTGGCCTTTATTTACAGGGTGGACTTTAACACAGGTAAAATGGGGTTGTCTAAATAAGTCTGCAAGACCAACAAAAAGTACTAGCAGAACACAAAAAAGCCTGCTTGATTTCTCTCAGATCTTGACTTAAAACATGTAAAATAAGAATTGGTCTTGGAAGAGAAATATATAACTTTGTTAACTTATAAGCCAAAGTTATGCACTCATGCCTATAAAAAGGACCAGAAAGGGGTATTTAAAAGTGTGGAGGAACAATAAACTTCAGTCTTAGAAGTAGACAACAACACTCGTTCCTTGAAAATACTCATAAAAAGCCCCTTTAATACTCTTTTTAAACTTTTCAAGGTAAAACTTTTTTTTAATCTTACCATACATGTTTCATGTTACAATGAACTAAAATAAAGCTAAATCATCTAAAAATCACATCTTGTGATTTAAACTGTAATATACATGTACATGTAGTCTACCTGGTTAACATTGGTGGTTACTATCTGTTGATATGTATCATAATTACCTTCCAACTCCTATCTTTACAACATTGGTTATACTTCCTGCCAGGAATATTGACAGACAAGAACCTGAAAACATGTAACAATTTACTTTATTTAATATTCTGTTTAATTTGAAAACTTATACAGTACCTCCAACATATATCTTTACATATTTTGGTTGGCATAAAATCTTTGGTCGATATGCAATATTTTGGTTGATATACAAAGTATTTATCCAATTCAGTATTTAGGGTTTCCACACTTTTCTTAGGATAAAATTCAAGGACTTTTCCAGGACTTTCAAGGACCTTTTCAATAGATATTTGCAACACATTTTATTTCCATTACACTATTAAAATTTAACTGTATCATGCTATTTTTTTTAGCTCAACTCCATTGTGCATAATAACCATTAAGATGCTGGAATTCCATACCAGTACAGAATGTCCCAGGATATATGTCTTTTGGATCATTCAAGCCTTCTATGTGAACAAATGAAAAAGGGGCTCATCATAACTGGTACTGAACATTCTGGTTTTTTCCAGGACCATTCTCCATTTTAGTGGAATTTAATGACATTTCAAGGCTGGGAACCAACATTTTAAAATTCCAGGACCTTCCCGCACCAGTTGAAACCCTGAGTATTAGGTATAACTGTTTGCATCTTAAGTAAAGGAATTTAAGGAAAATAAAATAAATAACACCAATTTATTTACATTAAGTAGAATAGAGTTGAAAGATATGCACACATGTAAACTCTCAGGCACCAGAGTAGTACCACTAACATTCCACAAACTAGCAGGATAACTTCCTTACATGAAAGAATCCAAAGTTCCTCTTGGGACTGGAACCCACAGCGGTGAGGGCCAAGTGGTTTAAAGTCAACAACCTTAACCTCGGCCATGGATGCCCCTTAAACTCTCATCTTAAGAAAGATGTATCTAAACTCTCGTCTAAAACTATTTGTAAATAAATTTAGTTACATGACAAAATATGAATACATACAACTGTACATAGGAACTGATCGGAAACATATAAGAACATTTTTTAAACAAATGTTTACACATTCTAGGTGTTTATTGTGTATGTGTAGTGTACATACCAAGTATTGACTGGACCGCATCGACTTTATCTTTGGTAAAATGATAAACTATCCACACAGAAACTAATGGCGCAAAAAACAATGTTAGCTGGAAATAAATAAGAACAAATACACATAATTTATGTAACTTCTTTTGTACTGCTACATATTACAGATATGGACAAAAATCATTCTCAATTAAAATAATTATATCAAAACAAAACTCAACATATTCTTCATGACAAAAAAAGTCGTTTTTTTGAGTGTGGTATTCCAACAATCATAATGTTTAGTTAATATTCAGTGACAATTGTGTACAGTGTATATTTAAAATACAATTCTTACAATTTTCACTCTCATATTCTACCTTTTTTAAATTTTGTTACTTCTGATGATCTACTTTTGATGGCTTCTGTCATTATAAATTATATAAACATGTATCTATATTTGATCAGTGATTATGCCAATGGCTATTTGTCCAGATGAAAAAAAATTAAATCACTTACCACTGATTTTTAATCCAAGTTAGAGCCAATTTACCTTTATCCAACTAAAAATCTTAAATGGACTTGTCCATTTTTTAATCTGAACAAGACCATTCCTCATTTTTAAGGAAAATTTCAAAATAATATGAGCCCCGTCACGACAAAACCAACATAATGGGTTTGCGACCATCATGGATCCAGACCAGCCTGCGCATCCGCGAAGTCTGATCAGGATCCATGCTGTTCGCTATCAGTTTCTCTACTTGTTATAGGGTTTGTAAGCGAACAGCATGGATCCTGATCAGACTGCGCGGATCCATGCTGGTCGCAAACGCACTATGTTGGTTTTGTCGTGGCACGGCTCATATGTACTGACTAAATACCAAACAAAGCATATGCCATCTGATCTTGGTCTTCATTGGTCACATGGTATAAAACAGTCACCAGAGTTATATATGGTGTATGTGACTTTTTTTCGCTCTTATTTAAACCAAATTTTTAATAACTAATTTGATCAAGTCTCATACTTTTAATATTATTTTTCTAAATAATAAAGTCTGCAACACATTTTTTTTTTAAGTTTGTTGGAATTGAACTCAGACTAAGTACAGTTGACTCTCGGTAACTCGAAATCCAAGGGACTAGGTATTTTACTTCGAGAGAAACGGAATTCGAGTAACGTGGAACTACCGCCATTATGTTGACTTCGTACATGTATATACATGTACCTGATTGAATGTGCAAAGAAGTAGGTTTCTTATTGTTGTTAGCGGCAATGCTGCAATATTTAACCATTGAAATGACGGTAAATCACTTTCAACTACAAATTATAAATGAACAAAAATATATCATTCAAAATTTAATACATGTATATTAATAGTGAAACATAAACACACAATTATATTTGATTTAATTGATCATCGGACGAAAACGAAATTAGCAACTATCGTGAACCGGAAGTACAAATTAATGTATGCAATATGACGGAACATTAATTATACAAATATCATTTACGTTGATAATACACATCAATACCTAGGCTGTTATTTGACTAGGCTGTTATTTGACTAACACCCGTCAGACTGGCACGAGTAAACTTTTTTAAAGAAATGTAATTAAATTTTAATTTAGTTATCTAACTGTTAAAACCAATTAAGTCGTGAAACGGATTAAAGACACTTTTACGACGTGTTAATAATACATGATGACCGGCAATTAAAAATTACTATGAAACGTGTAAATCACGAGTGACAACATCTCACCTTGATGTCGCCGACCTTTGATCAGTCGGCTGTTTTCACACTTCGACTAACTGAGATGAAAGTATGTGGACTTTAATTGGCGGGACCAAATTTTCTTTTCGACTAAACAGGAGTCTCAGTAAGTCAAAATTTGACCTAAGCGGACTTAAAATACAAAGATAAAGAAGGAAATTTGACGGGACTTTAGAAATTATTCGACTAAGGCGGAATTTTGAGAAAAGCGATTTTGACTTATTGAGAGTCAACTGTATAAGAGTTCATGAAAGAAGTCGGTTATCAAATTTGAAATAATTTTTTAACAAAAAAAGCTGTTTCTATGTCTCACCCATAGATATTCACTAGGATAGTAACTGTGTGTGCGTGGGAAGTTGTACAGCCAGAACTCTTCTCTCTGGATCTTTCTCACAAAACCAGGATACTTGTCTGTGTAACTGTAAAACATGTTAAGTCAAGTTTGTTTTTATCAAAGACAGGTGTTAAAATTGTGACCCAGTGCAAGGAAGTTGTAGAAATTTCCTCAAAAACAAAGATGAATGGTTTTGTCCATATTAAAAGTTGAGCAAGTCCATTGAAGATATTTAGCATGTTAAAGATTTATTAATTTTTTTTTATTTATCCTTGAGAAGGTATCAACACATTCAACATTTTTCAGCAATGCTACAGTATATGTTTCAGAAGTTGTATATTTTTACTATTAATGGTAAAAAAAACATTTGTTTTTGTTTTACTAATGTAACAATGAACTCAGGCCTTGACATTAACTTTTGAATCAGGTTGTCCTGTAGGGCAAGTAGTTTTTAAAACTACTTGCCCTGACCTAAGACTAACTTGTCCTGACCTAAAAATGGTAAAAATGTATCAATCAGAAAAGACAATCAAGCTCATACATTATTACTTCTTGTATAAGGTCATGTTAACATAAGGCAATAAAGTAGACATATTGTTTATGAAATTGATTGTTAGTTAGACACAAATATTTTTGTATTCAGTAGTTAATCTAAAACATCAGTTCATCAATCATCATCCAGGCTAATAACAACGACTACGTTCATAATGTCGTTATATTAGATAAAACAATAAATCATTTTTAATGCAAATCTTTATTTAACAATTATATCTAAAGATCAATACGATTATTTACATATTTTCAATGATATCTTTACATGCACGCATCAAAATTAAAACGACAGCATGATCCGGGAATTACCTTGTACAAAATTAAATATAGTCTATTATTAGAACGGGGAATTACCTTACCGCGGCGCATGCACATATTTTTGCTTCCATTTCCTATATCAACAAAATTTTAATGTACATGACAGTAGTGTATTCACATTATTGATAATGATTCATGGTGTATTTTTGTTTTACAGATGTTTATAGATCTAAATGAAAAGATGTTTTTTCTATTTATTTTGTACATGCATTTTGTTAATGATGCTTTTTATTTTCACTTGCCCTGTCGGACAAGTTCTTTTCAAAATAACTTGCCCGGACCAAACTTTTAGTTGTCCCGGGCAGTCGGACAACCGTTAATGTCGAGTCCTGGTACTGACCGAATAGCAAACAATGCAGACCATGATCAAACTGCATTGGTAACATGGATAGATTTCAGCTGCTGCCAGTAGGCTAAAGGTAAGGTTAAATGAGAAAAATAGCCAGAATGTTATTTGATAGTTGTCTTTATTAATACTATTTGGGTATTTGAATTAAGATTGTTCCTCAAGAATATTTTGTTATATATAGTTATGACCATGTTTTCTTGAAGCAATGCTAGATAAAATAAAATACTTACAAGAAAAATATGATTAGGAACAGTCTTATCAACAGCTCTGTCTTAATCAAGGATCCCCGCAATAATCTCATACTGTTTGTCCAAATGAGTAATAATTTTTAGTACTTTGGGGTGTAATATTCCTTGTTCCTGAAACTATTAAGAGTAACATTTAACCAAATAACAAATAAATCTTAATGTTTTTAATAATACTGTAAACTACATGTACTTTACATTAATTAATTAATTGGGTTTTTAAATCAGAACATTAAATACTAAAATATTGCTATATTGCATACAATGTATATCTACCTTACAAATCTATTTCCCCAGTGATAACATTCTTTCAATCTTTTACTATTATTTGAGTCTAAATTCATATTAGACTGCATTTTAGCCAATATTCAAAGTGAACTTTCTGAAGCATCAATCAAAAATCAAGTTGTCATCAAATGTACATAAGCCCTAACTATGTTATTCAAGTTAAAATTATGTTGTTTTTAATAAATTCAAACTTATGAAATATGTCACAATGTCAACTGTCAAATTGTATAGATTAATTCTTTTAGCAAACATGAAAATAACATTGATCAATGCCATCATACTGATGGTAATGTAACGATTCGCCACACTAACGATTCGCCACATAACGATTCGACACAGAGTAATAACGATTCGCCACAGTTAAATAACGATTCGCCACGTGTTCAAGTACAAAATTTTTCACACCTGTTTTCAAACTGTTGATGGAAAACTTTTTGCTGCTTTATATTTCATTTGTTAATTACATAAATTAATTACACTAAATACAGCTTTTATTGAATAAAAAGACACGAAAACCAAATATTTTATTAACAAAATTACATAACACAATTCATAACTTCGTTATTTATATAAACTGGAAAAAATATACTAACACCTTTTATAGAATAAAAATACATGAAAATAGATATATTTTATTAACAAAACTACATAACACATTTTATAACTTCGTTATTTATATAAACTGGAAAAATATAATAACAACTTTTATAGAATAAAAATACATGAAAATATATTTTATTACCAAAATTACATCACACATTGCCGATGAGAAAAACTTCGTTATTTAATTATCTGGATAATTATACGAAAACAGCTTTTATTGAATAAAGACACATAATCATATATATATTTTTTATTACCAAAATTACATTACACATTGTAGATAAGTTATTTATATAACTAACATGTTTTATTACAAAATTTACATTTTTTAAAACCTAAACCTGGAAAAGAATACTATAAACAGCTATTGAATAGAAGCACATAAAAACATATTTTATTACCAAAATTACAAAATGCAATTCTATAGCCAGAAAAAATATACAAGAAATAGCTTTTTTATTATTACATATTAACATAACACTTTGTTAACAGAAAAATAGTAGTGTCCAGTTCTGAGGGAACTCTTATACACCGTTGTTTATGCGGGACCATACAGGGCTGCACAAGCATCAAGCAAAGCGCTGGTGGTAATTGTTCTTAATCTGTACTGTTCCCAAAGGGCCCACAGTCGTCCTTGAATCTTCTTTGTCTGCTTGGTTTGATATCGTTTAAGTTTTTTCTCTTTCACCAACTTCGTCTGAATTTTCACATCTGCTGCTTCCTTATATAGAAGGGATATCAAAACGTTCCCTTTCCTGGTCTTCTGTTCAGTTTGTTATGCCAGCCTTCACAGTCGTTATTGGTTCTCACAGATCGTCCAAACTGACACCACGATTCCACAGGCCAAATGACGTTGTTGATCCAGGTATTCTCGATGTAGTTGATGTAGGCGTCTGTTTCTGGGGTTGAACTCTTCGACTTCAGATACTGGAAAGCTGGTCTAATGTCGTCTGCTGGCAGAAGTGGGAGGGAAAACGTCTTCCTCAAAAGTTGATAAACATCATTCTGTTCACTGTAAGCTGTCTGTAAATAAAAAAAAATACAGATAAATTATTATGATTCCTGTATATATAAGATATATGAGAGACTGACTTTTATAGACATGGAACAATTAATAACTAGTAAAATTTATTTATTTTACAAACATAATTTTCTTATAAACGTGATTCATTCTATAAATTATTATAGCAAGTAGCGTAATATAGATACCTGTAGACCAAGTTCTTGTACTTTACGGAAGAGGGCCTGTCAGAAATGAAACGCACAGCCTTTAATGTGGGGATCCTCAAACACGTCTCTTAGCCCCTGCCACATTCCTGCTTCAAAATCAACAACGAATGTTTCAACGCATCGCCCAGGTGTTAGATTGCTGATCGCTCGGAAGACCTGAAAAAATAACCAGTAATAACTGTAGTTTATAGTTTGTATCAAACAGAATAATGTAGGAAAAAAATCAACAAAATGAAGATAGAGATGTTATTTTTTTTTTTTGCAAGAAATACAGTTTGCTGAATGTCATCATTTTATTTACAACTCAAGTAAACATTAATTATTAATATTTCATTACCTTTTTATAGTCACGCCATTTTTTCCCAGACATTAGTACAAAACATAAAGGGACCTGCTTCATGTTTTCCCCGGACTTGATGAAAGCGTGAACAGACAAAAGTTGAGTGAAGGGAGTCTTCACCACTTTGAATGTACCGTCGATGTACCATGACTTCGCTCTGGAGAGAAGGCTGAGCTGTACGTCTGTAGACAGGATAATATGTTTTCGGTCCTTCACCGTAACTGTTTCCCGGTAGAAAGGTTCTTCTATTGTTCGACCAAGGTATTCCTCGTCAATCTGAAAAATATAAAATATTATAATTTAAATTATAACAATAATAATATTCGTATTCACGTTTATATATACATGTATATAAATGTATAAAAAAATATTTTATTTGTGATTGCTTTAATTTATATAAACTCTTTATATTTTTGTTTTTTTATACTTATATGTTTTACATTAAGATTAAAATATGTATGATTTATACCTCAAAATCAAGAGTTGTTGGGTCTTTTGGTCGGAGACACGAACGTGCGCGACTGCACATCTGGTAAAGTGCCTGATCTGAGGTTCGAGAGGCTTCTGGTTGATTGGCGTCTTGTAGTGAATCTGTTACGTTTGCGCTACACTTTAAGTCCTTTCTTCTAACACTACACCGCCACTCTACAACGCCTGAATTGAATGTTCTATTGATTACAAACGAATACCCATCCGATGTCACCAATTTCGGTTTCCCTCGTTCAGTACCCTTCTCTATTACTTTGTAAATCACTTCTGATGCTGATGGTACCCCCACCACAGTGTCATCGGGAATATCAGTCTCTATATTGTCAGGTTCAATATCTCTAACGGTCCCTGGCACGTCAAATGTACTGGTGTTGTCGGCGCGAACGTAATCACTAATTTCTTCTATCGTGGAGACACTAGAGTTACAGACTGGTTCTGGCACTTCCAGATCACAATAGATCATTGTCACATCTTCACAGTTGTCGACTTCCATCGGTTCTACCTCCATTGACTCGTCATCAAAACGGCAAATTGCGCATATAAAATGCAGATCAATATTACCCTCTACGGCTGCATCGTAGTCTTGCTGAGAAATACCTGCAACAATAAAAAAATAATGTTTTAACAAAGCACATTTTTTATTAGTTATATTAACAAAGCACATTTTTTTATTAGTTATATTATTTTATCTATTTAATATGTATGAAGCTTAGTAAATTTAAAAAAAAAAAAAAAGAACAAAAAAAAACCATTAAACATTTTGACATTGTTCATTTTCGCAATAACTTTTTTAATATAGTATGTAATATTTCATCTTAAAATTAATCATACCTGTGTTTCCACATTTTATATGATGCCATCTTTGACACTTGTCACATGTTACAGCACGTGAGTTACTGTAGATACGTCTTAAACAGAATGAACAAGGAGGAGCAGGCATGATTTTGTTTTCGTTATTTTTCGTTTGTATACTATTTTGTGTATGATTTTAAGTTGTGCAAGATGGTGTTTTTAAACCCTCTAAATCGGCATATATCACTCAAATTAATTTGTTAACAAACATAAGCTTAATTACCGCATTGTTTTGAAATCTGCTCACGTTGTCAGCTAAATAAAGGATTATTTCGGCGTCAATTAAATATTTCTACAACAATCCTAAGGTGATTGACTTGCTTAGATTAAAGGTGTGACAAATGTTTTAGATATGCGTTCTTTAATCAATTATCGTAAATCAATTTTCAAAACACATGTTTTGCAATACCTTTTTTAAAAAAATATTTGACTTATATATAATTTATGAAATATGTATTTTTATAAATATATATTCTATTTTTTTTTCAACATATAATTACTTTCTTGTAAATGTACTCCTGTAATAATGTTACTTTGATAAATTGAAATTCCTCAATGGGGGCCTTAACTTCATATTACTTGTATTAAGAAACATTATTAAATTATTGTCATTGTCAAATTATTAAAACAAAAGGAAATAGTCTGTTGATTACTAAAAAAATCATTTTTATAATCATACTGTGGCGAATCGTTATTTAACTGTGGCGAATCGTTATTACTCTGTGGCGAATCGTTATGTGGCGAATTGTTAGTGTGGCGAATCGTTACTAATTCATACTGATGTACACACTTGTCAGTTATTCACAAGTTCGAAAACCTAGCTAAAGTAAACGCGGTTTTCCGGTACTTTCTGTACATAGCTCTGAGGAATTCATCTAATAAAATATATGCACTTGTTAAGATCAGAATTTCATAGAACTTAGTCGAATAATTTAGTTTAAACATATCTTAATCCTTTTAAATTATGATGAAAGTTTAAAGCTTAATTTATAGTCTGCTTTATGAATCTAACTAGTACTATAGAAATGGCGTTGCTTTGTGATGCATGTATGCTTACTTCATGCTAACAGGCTAATGCCACCTTATCACTATCAGTGGCCATATTTAAATTTAAACTGTCAGTACTTAATGTATCTAAAACTTTTTACTATCCGGACACTATGCATGTTAATACAAATGCTCATACCAAACCGGTTTACATCAATATATACATTAAGAAATATTGTTTAACAGCGTCTTAACGTATATCGTTTAATTGAAATACATTTAGTATAAAGATGTATAAAATATGCTTGAAAAATTAATTGTGGACGTATACCTTCTTTTCCAAAATTTTTTGTCCGGTGTATAAAGAACTCCTTACTGTGAGAAACACAATGGATTTAAAACACTATCTTTGGAAATCTGAAAAATCGCAATCAAAAAGCGAAGTAATTCTAAATTTGAAACCATATATCGTTGACATGGTTGATGATACCTTCGATTTTTCTTTTCACATCTGAGTTTTAATATATCGCATTAAAGTTTCTGACATGATGTTAAAATGACGTAAATCTTTATTGCATAGTAGTAACTGTGTTACATTCAGTATAGAACCTAGCTGGGACCAAATATTTTTTGGATCTCAGGTAGAAATACAGTGCTGAAGTGGGTTGTGGCCTTGAAATACGTTTGATTCTATACTTAAAGTATGCCTTGCCATGGTTTCGTGGTTGAACACCGTCAGAGCCGGGTTGCCTTTAACCTTGAAGGAAAACTTTTCCGTCGATCATGAAAGATATTTGAAATCCACTAAACAATCCTAATAGTACTCAAATATGATAACAAATATATAAAATTTTACCTGATGGATTATACAGGAAAAATATCAATAGATAGAATGCACATGAGAATGTGTGTAATTTAGCTGGGGCTTACAGTTATTTAATTCACAGTATTTATTTAGATTTAATGTTAAAACACCAGCCTGATATAAAGGATGAGTTGTTTCATATATAGAGGATATTGAATGATTGTAAGTTCAATACAGAATTTATTGCACGAGTTGAATAAAAATGATATTTTGCGAGCTTCTGGCGAGCATAATATTATTTTATTCAACGAGTGCAATAAATTCAGTAATGAACTTATACGAATTTAATATTCTATTTATCGCACACCCAAAATAAAGACCGTTTAAAGTGAAATAAGAGTCAATTTTCATTGACGCGCCTTAAGTATAACGATAACATTTAACTTGAAGCCTGCAGAATTATAACTGGTACAACGAAACTTGTTTCTTTCTCAAATCTGTATGAAGACACATGTTTTCAACCCCTAAAAGTAAGACGCTATAAACACAAACTTATTCTGCTATATAAAATGTTCAATCACCTATCTCCACAATATTTATCTTCCATAGTTCCAAACACAGTAGGATAAACATCAATATACAATTTACGAAATGCAAGTAACACTAGAAATATTTTCTGTCAAACCCCAATTCTACTCTAATTGATTTTTACCATCTTCGATTAAAGACTGGAACGATCTCACCATTGCTTGAAATTTTCTAAAAAAGTCTAAATAAAGATCTTCCAAAGGTCCCACCTCATGACTATGTAGGTGAAAGAAAATGTCAAATATTACATACACGATTAAGAACACATTGCAGCTCTCTAAACGAACATATGTTTTCAAAAAACATAATAGATAGCCCTTTTTGTATATGTGGTGAAATAGAAAATACAGAACACTATTTCCTCCGCTGCCCCATGTATCAAGATGACCGCACTATCCTTATAAACAATTTAAGTCAAATCACAACTGTTACATTGAATAATTTACTGTACGGCGATAATTCACTTACCGGTGCTCAAAACGAAACAATTATATCACATATACATAAATACATACAAAAAACAAAAAGATTTGATACATAATAATATTCGTTTGAAAAGAAAAAGGTCCTCCAACTCCATAGTAGTAAAGTGACTTTCTTTCTCTTGTTCCTTATCTCTTCTTCTCTTCTATTATTACTTCTCCTCCAATGTACATGTTTTAATAATTAAATTTCTCAACATATTAGTTTAATTAACCAATCACTAAACTAAGCAATATATCCCTTTAAAAATGAATTCATACTCGTGCTTATACCTCTAATCTAACAGCAATGTATCTTAAAATTAGTTCATGAATACTTGACATAAACATAGTATGTATAGTAAGAAAGCAAGAACAAGTCGATATGATATGTATAGTTTAGTTTAGATATTTATATTTTGTTACCATTTTTTGAAATTTGTTAAATACTGATTACGGAGAGAGTTTTCAAAAAAGCTTTTCAAGCTTCCTACTCAATCCGTAAAGTTTATTTTATGTAATTTATTATGTAAATGTGTGGTTTATAAATAAAATATTGTTTAAACTAACATTTAGCGCGTCTTTACACTATGTTTGTATATATAACGCTAATGACGTCACGTCAAAATATATGCACGGCCGTGCAATACCATATTTACGGAGTCGCAAAATCGGCACGGGTGTGTGATAAATAGTGTTAATAAATTCAAATAAGTGTACAATATTTTTGCATTAAGTACACAACTATACACGTTTAGAAATTTCAGTCATTGACTTGTGAAGTAAGCATTGGCATACACTTGGCATACACAGTGAACCAAGGTGCCCAATGGGTTTGAAGTTTTAATGTTAAAACTAGTACACAACGAACAACGGAACCGTATTTTTTTCTGTATGAGATTCAATGTTGCAAACTGCTGAGTTGGACAGCAAAATCAGGCTGTCAAAAAAAATGAAGATTCTGGATTCATCCTGCCGCGCTCGGTGTATAAAAGAAATACGTACATGTATGTATTTACACGTATGTCACTGAATGTAGAGTCCGTCCTAGTATCAAGTTCTTTGATAAAATGTAAGGCAAAATATTGAAATTTCAGAACATTTAACATTGATGGAAAACTCGAAAATTATTTATTTATTTATAAATTTATTTATTTATTTATTTATTTATTTATTTATTTATTTATTTATTTATTTATTTATTTATTTATTAATTTATTTATTTATTTATACATTTTAGGAACATAGCACATGATACAAAGTATAAAATCATACAGTTAAGAGATAACATATAAATCATATATATAAAATGAGATCATAAAAACAGCATAAAAGAGCACACTTTTGTCATAAAAAATAATAAAAGGTACTATGCACCTATGGATAGCCCATTAAGCTAAAAGCTTATTTCCAATGGGGTCCTTAGAAATAAAAAAAATACATGATTACAACCCTTCCACCACCCCTAAAAAACATAGCAAATAAAACTAATCTAACTAACTTTGGTCAAGATTTTGGTTGAAAAAGGAAATATATTTATAAAAGTATGCCCTTTTTAAAATAAACCTAGTATCACTATCACAGAAATATTGGATAACAGTGCCTATCACATTAGTTGTACACATATACATCTTCTGAAAAAAACAACAAGGAGTTAACTGTTGAAAATTTACACAACAAATATTTTAGCACAGATATACATACAAAATTATCTCCGTGATTTTAACAATTAATTCTTTTTACCCTAAATATGGTTCATGTGAACTTTTGTGTTAATAAAGTACGTATGCAGTCTTTATTATGTTTTGAAAGTGTTGACACGAAATTTATATATTCTAATTTACAGCTGCTAACAATTTCCAAAATGGGAAATAGACAAACAATAAGAAATTAAATTAAAAAATTCATGTACAAATTCATGAATCATTTACATGACAGATATTCTCCTATGAATTTACAAATCATTTGGTGTTCAAATCATATTTTGTTCAATGGGACCGTTCCATTTTTCAATTAGTTGGTTCGTTTCATTTATTAAACAGGCACTATCCTTTTTATGCATTCTGTTAAGATTCAAAATGTAATTTTAACCACTATGTAAGTTAATGTTTTTAGTCAGTATTAATTAAATATGTTGCGCGGTAGTGTCGCGTCAGACAGATATAATTTATCACTTACTAAACAGACACTCTTTCCGGTAGTCGTGCACATGTGACTAAATGATGTCATGTCTGCGTTCCATGAACGTCTTACTCTCTTGTTGATCTTTGATCTTTGTACACATAGTTTACGTAAACCTTGAGCATGCCTTTCTTTTTATATGGATATTTTTCTTTGTAGATGCTGTCCGCTGCAAGAACTTATAGCACTTTCTGATATTGTCATTCATCATTATAATATGATACAGTATTTGAAACATAATTAAGGGCTTATAAAAATTCAGTCATTTACATACTGGCATTATTACATTTACGATGAATCTAGAGATTAATAAGACCTTGTTGCAAGAATGGAATTTGTGAGTAAGAGATATGCTAAGATAAAGAGCCCCGAACATATTCAGATATGAATAAAAATTTACAAATACACATAAAATTGTTTTGAATCCGCCGCCCTCCTCACAGCCCCCACTCCCCCCCCAAAACAACCTTAAACTGACCCAAGGGAAAAGTGTATATCATTGAATGCCACATTGAAACCCTTTTCATATCTTCCTATCCTAAAGTATTTGCATATCAATTAACTATAACATACTTAAAATTAAAAGTAAACTAGTAAAGTGAGTGGTAAATAAAGTAGCAACTTGAGTTATGATGCTGAGATTTTATCTTTTTTTAACAGCTATGTTCTGGTAGAAAATAGTAATGATTAAATAAGCAAATATGTATGTATTAGCTGTAAACAATAAAATACATGTAAAGGGTGTTGAAAAATAAATGTAATTGATGCTACTTATTTTTTTATATCCATTGTCTCTGTCTTTTTTTTAATTTTCATTTGTTATATAAATACAAACAATATGACAAATTTTTACAGAAGACGTAAATTGACAAAGCATTGACGCTCATACAAAGCGTTTATTTTACAACGTGTACAGAAAAATGGTTAATTGACATTATCAGAAAGCGCAAGATTACCCGTAGTAACAATTGTTAACAGGGATGTATATATTGTATATGATCCTGGTTTCGCGGATATTTTTGACACTGATTTTAAACTAAACAAGCAAGACCAAGACTCCATAGATAATTGTACAAATGCCTGTTCTAAAATTTGGGAAACATTTTCCCTGTTGCTGTCATTTGACTGTTTGTTACAGCAGGCATCTTAATTACATATCCGTGTTACGTTTTTCAATATAGTTCCGCATTTGCAAAACGTAGAGCCGCCTTGTAATACCCAGGCGGAAGTTTTGGCGGTTTGTTTCCTAACTTTGTATGCGCATGCGTATAATCTATTTCTCCGTTTCTCGTGTGGTCGCCATCATCGTAAAAATGTCGAACCAGGTACAGAAATTTTCAATTATTTCGATGAATTACTCACTGTCATGACCTTAAATTACCGTTATTCTTTCTTTTTCAGTTCGGAGAGAGTGAAGCGAGTCCAAGGACCCTGTGAGTATATATTATTTAACTTTGTTTACACTGTATCCGGCTTTTTCTAAGAATAAAGGAAACGTGTTGACTTTTCAGTTGAAGTTGAATTTTGTTGTTTCGGTTTAGAATGTAACACTTTATACATTTCTGATGTTGTCTTTATGCAGCTATGTGGGTAACCTTGATCCATCTGTGACAGAAGGTCTTATTATGACATTGTTTGGCCAGATAGGACCGTGTAAAAGTTGTAAAATCATACTTGAGGTGAGCATAGTTTGATAAGAGTAACCTCCCTTAGTTGTTAAGTTTAAATAAATGGACAAAGATTGTTTTAAAATGTTGCATTATTTGAACTAACTGTCAGAAAATGTGGTGTTTAAACCATATAATAGTTTCATCTGCCATTTGGTGGCAGTATAAAATGATGTTAATCAAATAGTATGGGTATACATGTACATGATGTAGAGCCCTACATGCAACACCATACAAAGTACATGAATTGTTGTTGTCAGTGAAAACCTAAAGAGAACTGAACTCAGAATACACTTAATCTCTTAATGGGAAAAAGAACTCATTTCAATGTAAAACCCCATACCCCCATTTTACTTGAAAGAAATTTCTTTGCTATTCTACTTCCTGTTTTGATTTTTAGAAAACTAGGGCTGTCATTGATGGAAAATATTGTATTGATATATTGAGAGACAAATATTGACGATATATCGACTTTGACAGTAGATAAAATGAAAAACATTTTAATATGTATGATAAATTGGGATGATGGTGTTATGCATGCTTGTAATACACATTACAAATACTACAATCTAACAGAATGTTGGTTTTTTCTGTTATTCTTGTCACTGAAAACGGAGATTAAAGTTCAAGTTAGCAAAGAAAACTAGAAAAGGTGACTTATAAGCCAAAAATGAGAGAGAGAAACAACAATTTTTTTTAGCTTGTATTGATATGTGAAAGTGTGTATCAATATTGTATCAGATGATGAATATCAATGATATATCGATATTGCGATATTCAGTGACAGCCCTATAGAAAACCGTATCCAAAATAGCAAGGTGTCAAATATAATCTAGTAGTAGTACTCCTATAAAAAGTAGTTTTGTTCTTCAGTAAGATATTTTCTCATGTCAATGTGCTTAAATCCTTATAACACAGTTTTCTACAAAAATCCCTATCAAGAAAAATAGAGTTGAAAGAAATTGTTACTTTTTTAATAATGAAAATCAGTGCCTGCTTATTTATGGGTAATCATATATCTTTTTATGTCTATATCCAAATTGTGAGGAATGCTTTTGTTTTTTTTGGTGAGAAGTATTTTCTTGCTTGTGTTGTGTATTGTTAAACTTTGTGACAGAGTTGGCCCTCAGTATCATTGAGTAACTGTAAATGATGATGAAGAGACATGTGACAGGCTTGAAATGGCCTCAGGTCAATGGTAAGGTAACATATAACCAATGCTGAAAAGCCTTTTACTCTATCTCAATCCATTGAGAAGTTGCAGCTCTTTGAAATCAGTTTTGAGGGAAAAAACAATGCTAAAATATTGATTTTTGGCAATTTTGAGATGTCCCCCTATTGCCATGGTAACAGAAAATTTAAAGATTAAGCATGCTGTTACAGAGGCTACGGTTCAGTCAACACTTGTGCCAAGTTTCATCAGTATTGAAGCATTATTCATAGCAGTTTGAACTTGTAACAGGAGGCTTTTCAATGAAAACGGCCATTTTTCACAATATGCTCATGAAGTCAAGGGTTAAGGCATAATGGGTTAAGGTCAAAAATAAATTTATATCTTTTTGATTTTCATTTCTCCATTCAGCCATTAAAACTGCATTATATTTACTCTTTCTGAGACAGCCGTGATTTTTTAAGAGTCAGTTTGGGACTGGAATTCAGCCTCATTCTCCTCCTTAAAAAGTATTTATTTTCTCCTTTATCTGAAAGAAATTCCTGCCAAAATTAAAAGACCTGTTTTATCACAATATTGCGACAGATCTAGCAAAATTGACTTAAAATGGATTGTTTAATGCCTTTATAAACTCATTTTCCCGCTGAAAGTGAAAAAAAAACAACACTGCATGGTATTTTTTGGTAAAAATAAGTTGTGTGAGCATTGGTCACTATACAAGTATGATAAACAGTGGAATTGAATGTTAATCAATAGGTCAAATGGCATTACTTTGACATGAATTTGTTTAAAGTTTGAAATTGTCTTTGTTGTTTCTAAAAGCTGTTAGCCCTTTTCCTGTTAAAGCTTTAATTTTATAATTGCGTGGTGTTTGTCAGATTGCCTGTAATTTTTCTATGAATTGCAGGAATCTTCTATATAAGTAAGATGTTTATTTATTATTTTAAGGATATGAAAACCAACATTTCAATGAAAAAAAATGTTGATCAAAGTTGAGATGAATTAATGCTTTGTCCTAAACAAACAAAATTATAATAAAAAAAATAATCGGATTTCATATCCCTATGACAAGTAATAGAAGTATACCCATCTTGTATTTAAAAAGGTAACACTGAGAGTATACCAGACTTGATGGCAGTGATATTTGGAAAAATGGTGTGAAATAGGTCATATTAGACTGTGAAGTCAATATAGAAGAGTTCTGTTCTAGCTTGCCTGTAATGAACCAGACCATCTATTTGACAAAACAAATCTGGAATATTACATCGTACTTATATTAGAATATTGCTGGTGTTAATTTTCTAATCTTTTTACTCTTAAGATAGCTTGCTAACATACAAGTTTTCAATGCTTTATTTTGTTTAATTTCAAATATATGATTTATATGAGTTAAATAAAAACAGAAAAACAGAAGTATCCTGATTTGTTCCTAGATGAACATGCATCTACTGTATTTGAAATTATATATCTTTGTGTATTATTATTACATGGGTGCAAGTTTTCAGGCATATGCCTGAAGTTCAGGTTTTTTGTGACAAATTCCACCATGTTTTACTATTAGATTATGTAGGGAAATAATTATGAATAAAGGATTTCAGGTTTTTCCAAATTTTCAACTTGCACCCATGTTATTATTATTATTATTACACCATTCTTACAAAATGATGAAATGAGATGACAGTTCATTAAACCACATAAATTATTCATATTAAATTAATACATAGCAAGGTGTAACAGCTTCTATATGATAAAAGTAAAATGAAAGTATTTGGTTTTCATTCTTCGAGGACAATGCATAACAGCAGCTTGAAGTACAACTTGTTGATTTTGTGGTTGGTTTAGTGTTGATTTTGTCAAGGGCTTGAAACAAGGAAAAATATTATAAAGAGGAGAAGACCAGTAGTTTGATTGAAATATTTGTAAATTATTTAAAGATGGTATGGCTGTAATCTACATGTCCGCATTTTTTTGACAGCTAATAAAAATGGCCAATACAGGGATATTTTTTATATTCTTCGCTAGTGTAAGACAGAATGGTCTTGTGTAATACTTAAATTGAAAAACCCTTTTACTAATTAAATCTGTTTGACAGTAAGGCATTTTCTTTCATGTAATATCCCTTTTTTGTATTTTTTCATTAAATTAGAACTCTTAACCTGTATAATTATCTAGTTTTATAATTTCATAGCTTTACTTCCTTGTTTTTCTTTTTCCCATTGGTGTTGAAACTTGTATACACACTCACCTATTACAACTTAACAGGTGGTGAAATTAGTATCTAGCTAGCTATAAATGGTATAAACTGATCAATGTGGTTTTCAATTTGTAATTAGATTTAATTGATATGACATTCAAAACAGTGTATTCAGGTTTATGTAGACAGTTGGAGTTAAAGGTCAATTTTTCCGTCACAGATTATAGACATGGGGCGTCCATGGCTGAGTGGTTAAGGTCAACAGATTCAAATCATTCGCCCCCTCACTGCTGTGTGGTTTTGAATCTTGACAGGGACTTCCGATTTTTTCATGTGAGGAAGCTACAATGTATTCGGCTGGCTTACGGAACGTCTGTGGTTCTACTCAGATGCCCGCAATAATGCACATCCACCTCCACCAGTTAAGGTTGAAAGTCGCCAAATGGCATATACTGTGTTGATGCAAAATAAAACCAAACAAAAAGTATCTATCTAACCAGTAACTTGTGTTTCTAACTGGTCAAGTTGAAATCTTGTAGCACATTATTAAAACAGTAAAGAACTTTTTAAAAAATTGTTCCATTTATGTCACTAACAAGTCGTCAAGAAGCGTAAATTTTTTCTGCATCAAAGCCATTTGTATTTTTTTTTAATTAGAAATTCAGCACAGAGACATGTTAAAATGTTTGCTTTGTCATGTTACCCATGTTGGTAGACTAAGCAAACTTCTGAATTATTTAGTAAGTGATAATGTTTGCCGATGAATCAATCTGTGAACTTTTGGTTTCAGGTGTGAAATATGATACTCTCTGCTAAATCTTATTGAAAAAAATTAAAAAATTTCTTTCCAATATTGTTGAAAATAGAGATCTACAAACAAATTGAAAACTTAAAACTACACTATGTAATCAGCAGAAAGAGTAGATTTTATACTGACTTGGTGATACAAATGTGCAACAGGTACTTGCAGAGAGGCAAGTCTTAGCAGGGACAAGAAGCCAAGTTTGAATATTTTTCGTGAGAAACAAAGAAACCCTCTCCTTTTTGTTATATTTAGCTTATTCAGGTCAGGTGTAAATATTTTTGCTTAAAGGTTTTGACATTTTGTTACAATTGTATATTTTGGCTTCTTATACATTTGTCAATTTGTAAGGTTTAAACTTGTTCAATTACTTCTCTGTAGGAAATTAACATAAAAGTGAAATCTATAGAAATTTTGCTACCTTTTTATTAGCTCACCTGTCACAAAGTGACAGGGTGAGCTTTTGTGATCGCTTTTCGTCCGGCGTCCGTCCGTCCGTCCGTCCGTCCGTAAACTTTTGCTTTAAATGACATCTCCTCATTAACCACTGAGCCAATTTCATCCAAACTTCACAGGAATGTTCCTTTGGTGGTCACCTTTAAAAATTGTTCAAAGAATTTAATTCCATGCAGAACTCTGGTTGCCATGGCAACCGAAAGAAAAATCTTTAAATATCTTCTTTTAAACAACCCTAAGAGCTAGAGCTTAGATATTTGGCATGAAACATCTTCTAGTGGGTGTCTACCAAGTTTGTTCAAATAAAAGCCCTGGGGTCAAAATTGGCCCCGCCCCAGGGGGTCATTGATTTTCCCTATATGCATATAGTAAAAACTTAAAAAATCTTCTTTTAAAGAACCCAAAGAGCTAGAGCTAAAATATTTGGCATGAAACATCTTCTAGTGAGTGTCTACCAAGTTTGTTCAAATAAAAGCCCTGGGGTCAAAATTGGCCCCGCCCCGGGGGGTCATTGATTTTCCCTATATGCATATAGTAAAACCTTAAAAAATCTTCTTTTAAAGAACCGTAAGAGCTAGAGCTTAGATATTTGGCATGAAACATCTTCTAGTGAATGTCTACCAAGTTTGTCCAAATAAAAGCCCTAGGGTCAAAATTGGCCCCGCCCCAGGGGGTCATTGATTTTCCCTATATGCATATAGTAAAAACTTAAAAAATCTTCTTTTAAAGAACTATAAGAGCTAGAGCTTAGATATTTGGCATGAAACATCTTCTAGTGAATGTCTACCAAGTTTGTTCAAATAAAAGCCCTGGGGTCAAAATTGACCCGCCCCAGGGGGTCATAGATTTTCCCTATATGCATATAGTAAAAACTTAAAAATTTTCTTTTAAAGAACCCAAAGAGCTAGAGCTAAGATATTTAGCATGAAATGTCTTCTAATGAGTGTCTACCAAGTTTCTTCAAATAAAAGCCCTGGGGTCAAAATTGGCCCCGCCCCAGTGGGTCATTGATTTTCCCTATATGCATATAGTAAAAACTTAAAAAATCTTCTTTTAAAGAACTCAAAGAGCTAGAGCTAAGATATTTAGCATGAAACATGTTCTAATGGGTGTCTACCAAGTATGTTCAAATAAAAGCCCTGGGGTCAAAACTGGCCCCGCCCGGGGGGTCATTGATTTTCCTTATATGTGTATAGCAAAAACTTAAAAATCTTCTTTGAAAAAACCCAAATAGCTAGAGTTTAGATATTAAGCATGAAACATCTTTAAGTAAATATCTACAAAGTTTGTTCAAATAAAAGCCTGGGGGTCAAAACTGGCCCTGCCCCAGGGGTGTCATTGTTTTTAACTATATGTGTATAGTAAAAACTTTAAAAATCTTCTTTTAAATAATCCAATGAGCTAGAACTTAGATGTTTAGCATGAAACATCTTCTTATGGGTGTTTACCAAGTCTGTTCAAATAAACAAATAAAAGCCCTTGGGTAAAAATTGGCCCGGGGGTGGGGGGGGGGGGGCCTATATACAGGTGAGCGACCTCAGGGCCATCATGGCCCTCTTGTTCAATATAAGACCCAGTATAAGAAGATGTATTAATTTATTAAGTTCTAAATCTTACTGATTTCCTTCTATATAATATGATTTAATATTAATTTTGTATCATAGTTTGGTGACCTTTTATTGAAAAGGTAGAGTTAAATCGTATACCCATGCATGCACAGTGTGTTAACTGGAGTGCAGGTATTAGTTACTGGCACTCTAGTTACCAGACTGTCAGGAATGAAAATAGAGCATTCTGGTTAATTGGCTTATCTTTTCTTGGGTTTACTTATTATGATGCCAGGGGTAGGGATAAAGATAGAAATATCATATTCAGATGCTCATTCATTGGTAACTTTTTTCTGGGGTTTCATATTGTGATGACAGGAAACATGCTATTACTTGGCCTATGATATTAATAAAACACTCCGAAATTTTATTCATACTCGGTGGCCACACCTCCTCTTACAAATCAGATAGCCTTGTGTTTTGATGCTCTTTCTATTATATGGAAAATGCATACTGAGCTTGACATAAACAGAAACCCATTACTATAAAAAAGATGGTTTCAAATTTTAACAGTTTGAACAATTTTCTTCTCGCTGCTGATAAAAAATGTTACATGTTACCACATGTGCAATTATCTAGATGCCAACAGTAAAGAATAACCACTTCAAACCCATTAAAATTATGGTTCTTAATAAAATTTCAATGATTTCAATTTCTTATTCAATAAAGTAAACATCATTTAATTAGTTTAAACATAATAAGTGTCAAATTAAATCTTTTTATCAAGTGTGAAAAAAATATGTTTTGTAAAAATGATGATTATGTACAGTAAACCTTTTAAAGAATTAGTAATCTTTACATCAAAGGTGGACATATTGTATAATCTATAAAAGCTACACACAGCTTCTCTGAGCTGTTAATGGTACTTCTAGATATATAAACAGACTGCTTTAACTCTTTACCATGCTAAACTTCTGCAAATAGACTTGTCTATCTTTTGATTTGAACCAAGCCGTACATCATTTGTAAGGAAAACATTCTAAAATGAAATGTACTGAACAGTGCAGAGTCTGCACTGCACTGTAGACCATGATAAGACAGAACAGAATATGAGGTGAGTTGTACCGCCTCCCCAATTAAAAAAAAATTATAGCTTATAAAATCAAATGATTTGTTATATAATGATGTATCACTATTTAAAGGTTGAGAAAAAAAGATCTATTGAAATTCAAATATTAATTTTGGAGCAAATTTCTTGAAAAGAGTAGTAGATATGTTAATTTTTTATGATATTTTGTTTGACATTAGCTTTGTGAATTTTTGTAACCCTTAGTCAGCTGCTGAGAACTGAATGCTAAGATCATCTAGTACATCCTTGGTGTGTGATGATGATCTGCATTGTTAGAAAATATTGTTAAATTTTCTCTAAAAATATTATGTTTTTATCCACATTGAAAGATTGACAAATTCATGTAAAATCTTGACCATGGTAATAGTATGTGAATATAGGTGCACTTTTAGACCAAAATGTAATGAATTCATCTAACCGTATTTTATTTTGAATATATGAATACAGTAAACTCCGCTTATAACGATATTCAGGGGACATACAAAACTATATCGATATATCCGAATATCGTTACAACCGAATTTCTGTACGTTGTGTAGCTTACTGACGATGCACTGCATCGTTCAACATGTATAAGCAGTAGCATTATATACTAGACATGTAACAATCATGTACTTATGACAAAACTTTATTCTTTTTATGCATATCAATGTTGAATGCATAAAAAATCAGTTGCACATCAAAATAAACACAAAACTGACATAAACCGAAAGTAATATGTACACAGGTACTGGTAACCTTACATTGGCTTAAATTTATACACTGGAAAAAAAATACACTGGAAAAAAAACGTAAAAAATAAATTGCTTTTTTAACTATTTACACTCATGGGTAAATCTTGTTTAAGTTTTGTTCATGTACAAAGACATTCACTGTCGGAAAAAATCAGTAAATTTTGTCTGCTTTTTGGCTTTCCCTATTTCAACTGAATATTTCTCAAGTTCAAACGCATTCGTTTACGGGCTGGGCTGAACGACGTAGTCTCGTATGCATTGATGACAGAATCTTTATTTTTCCAGATTGAACTTAATGTGTTTTGTTTAATTCCAAAATCGTTTGCAATGTCCTGTTTTTTACGTTTACCAAGATTAATCTCTTGAATTAATTTATATTTAGTTTCAATATCCAAAATTTTTCTTTTTCGTTTTTCTGACATGTTCACCGTTTTAGCTACATGTACATGTATAACTTATTTACAACGAAAATTGTTATTGAAAGGAAACAATAAAAGGACAAAACCATGCTTTTATTTTTTGAGATGAATTCACCTGTATTGAGAAGAAAACGGTAGTTACGTACGCACAGAACATGTTCCGCGTCATTGTATTTAATCGAGCAGATATTTATGCATTAAAACAAGCGGACCGAGACCGCTCTTCCACAACAAACTTGTGCAGCAAATTATCGTTTTAAGAGGTAATATATGTGCGTTGGGGTTGAAAAACCACATCGATATATCCGAAATATCGATACATGCGATATCGATATATGCGAGGATGCTTCCGTTAGGTTATAATGGAAGTTGGCTGGGACCAAGACAAACGTATCGATATAACCGATATATCATTACAAGCGATATCGATACAGTTGGAGTTTACTGTATAATTATTTGTTTTAGCTGGATAGTGAAAGAAGTTTGTTACATCTTATATTAATTATGTCCGCATTTGATTTTTGAACTAATTGGTACTTGTGTCTTTCCTAAATACAGTCCTGATACAAGTGTGATTCAAACCTGCTATCTGTGGGTTGAGAGGCAAACACCTTTAACCACTTAGCCACTGCTTGCCTTGAAAACTAAAACAAGTTGATATTAATAAGGACCAGTTGGTATAATTTGCCATTGTTGAGATTCAAAAATGTAAATATACTTATAGCCCCTTTTTAAAATGAATGAGACTAAAGTAGAATTTTTGGGATTTCTGACTTAGAAAACAAACTTTTAAGTGTTCAATTTGCTACTGTTATATTTTCATCATTCAGCAAACACTCAGAATGTCAAATGAACACATTGTTTCACCAACATGTTTATTAAACAATATAGAAGTTCACATTGCATTCCAATTAATGTGAATATTTACTGCTATAGGAGTTGTCTCCCTTAGATATGGTTTAATTTGTATTACAGAAGAATGATAGAAAGTCAATAAATTGATAAAAATCAGCTTTTAAAAGTATTTCAAATTGTATAAGCATGTATAAATAATGTGTGGCTGTTGAAATACTCTACAGTCATATATTTTAACGTGGAAAATCAATATGTAGAAATATACTCTACAATAAAAGCACAAACAATCACCTGTCTTCTACTGGAGTGAAATATTACTGAAAGCCGTGAAAATTGCTAGTTTTCTGTATATTAAGAAAGTGAATAAGTTAACAATTTATAATTGTTTTTGTGTAGAGTCTATATCCATTATCTGTTTTTTTATAATTATGTCTGTTTTATTTTTCAACATTTTTATTTTATCTTGGTTTGATGATTTTTCTGTCATTGTTTTGAAAAAATAAATAAAGCGGCCAGAGTGATGTGTATATTTTATGCTGTAGAGTCTTGCCCAGTGTACACCCATGCTTACTATATAATTTACAGAATTGCTACATGAATGTTATAAGAAGCCCTGCTGACTATTTCTATTTTTTGATGATTTTTAATGAACTATCTATTGATTCATTGACAATTTTCTGTTATTTACTGGCATTTGAACTCAGAAAAAGTTTTGCAACCTCAAGGTCTGGTGTAAAGGATCAGTGCTAAAATCTTGGTAGTTTTAGACCCATTAACTAAGGCTGTCCATCTGAATGAACTTTGATAAAATGTTTCACTTAACACATTCAGAAAAAAATGAGGTCAATGTGCTTATCTCATTGATAGATTCAGCATTGAAAGTAGATGAAAATCATGTAATAATTTCACAGCAGCCTTATTTCGGGAAGTTTTAGTCAGTCTGTTGTGTGTCTTATGATTCCCTAGGCAATACTAAACTAAATGATGTGTCTTGTGATTTGTGACAGTGCTTTGAAACTAGAGCCTTCATCTCTTTACTAGATATTGAAAATACATTGTCTTTTGATCTACTTGTTTCTGGGAAAAATTTGTCTTTTTTTTTTTTTCCCTTTATAGAAAATTTTCTTTCATTATTGAGATATTTTCACCTTGCTTTTAAGTTTTTATAGAAGAGCTAACTGTTCTTTATCTATAAGGATTTTGAAGTTTGTATTTATCATTTTTGTCTCTGGCTGATTTTAGTGTAATGGGCTTGTGTTGGTTTAAACTTTTCATTGTTACTAATATTTACAGGGATTTAACCCTTAGTCTGATAGTGGCAACGGAATCTACACATGTGACCAGTGCAGACCAAGATTATGTTGTTAATTTTAGGTATTTTAATGAAGAAAATAATTAGCCAGTGGGTAAAAACTGATGTGAGAGATGTGTAGAGAGGTCTTGACAGTCTGTGGTGTTGTTATGTTTGGTTAAAGCTATGATATATTTTAAACAAGTCCCCCCCCCCCACCTCTCTTTCCCCCCCCCCCCCCCAACCTCTCTTTTCAGAGCACTCTCTGTTTGTTAATTCTAAGTGTTTATCCTAACAATAGAAAATACAGCCAAATCGATGCAATTTAGGTCTCTATCAAAAACTTTTTACGTTACTGTCCAATCCATTATAATTATATAAATGGTCATTATATTGATATTTAATATTAAAGAATGAAGCTAGTGGCGTCGTTGATTTTTACTGTACAATCATTTAACCGAAGAACAATCCAATTGTACCCATTAATAAATGATAGTAAAAGATGAAGAAACACAGAAGAGAGAGGAAATGAAGTTACGATGAAATGTAGGTGCTTTGCCCGAATGCAATCATTGTTATTAAATTGGTTTGTAATTAAAAACCGCCTATTAACATTGATTCTGGTTATCTAATGTGTTTAATATGCCTAAGCTTGGCATTGGAAAAATAATTATTTTTCATGAAGAGGAAGGGAACGCTGCCCTTAGTCGTCTTTTTTTTTATATTAAAAAAACAAAGTTATATCGTCATCTTTTGATTGAAAACTGGCAAAGTTAGTTTGCATGATGTATGTTTAATGTTAAGATTGTGCCCTGCAGTCTCGAGATTAGTGTATATATTCAATTTTTGAATTACTTGTCAGTAAGTAACAATAAGATGGATTGAATTGTCATGCTACAGTTTATTGTAGAAAACAGTATTAATTTGGGGAAACAAACTGCTGTATGAATGTTTAATGTGGTATATAGCACTAGATTTTTATTAGGGAAAGTAGTATTATAAGCTTAGGATTTAGGATCATCTTGGGATTCTGTTCATTAAGATGCTATTTCAGATTTATGAAACTGAACATTTTCTCTTTATAGAATAATAATAATTTAAAAGATAGTTTTGTCTTGTTGATAGAGAAGTTGAGGTGTTGATTTTGAATCATTTGACCCTCACTGCTGTTGGTTCAAACCTCACCTTGGTTATCAGATATGTCCTTGTTTGAAGGCTATCCAGCAAGCAAAGGCTCAGGGTTAACAGATTTGCGATCAGTATCATTGGTTGAAATGCTCTTCAAAGAGGCAGTATTTTCAGTCTGTAGATATAAAGTATCTCAGCAAATTAGGTTGTTTTAGTAAGCACATCTTAGTCTCACATAAAAATAATCAAAGCGTAGAAGGTGCTGAATTTGTTTGGGTCTCAGAATGTCAGAAAGGTGAAGGTTGTAAGACTATAAACCAATTTGTTTGTAAATGGTCACCAAATTCTGTTTCCAGTGTTATAACTATAGTGGCTATAAGACTAATTGCTACACTGATATTCAATTCAATGTTTATTTGGCTTAATCAATTTAAAAAAAAAAAGAAAAAAAAGACATGAGTAGACTGAACTGGGTTTTGAACTCCGGACCTCTCGCTTCTAAAGCAAGCGTGTAAACCCCTCGACCATGGGGAGTTATAAGATAACAGCCAGAAGAATACCATATTATTCTTAATTAGAGTTTGTAACCCTTATTAATTTCGATGTATTTTGTTCACGGTAAACCTGTTGCTTAACACTGAAGTAAATAATCATGGAGCTGAATATAAGCATGTATATCTATAAGAATAACACAATATTAGAAATCTTCGACCAATCGAGAACTATTTTTTCGTTACGAAAATTAATGCGCCTGTCATCTGACAATCTTTATGCAGTGATCTCCCCTTAATTTTTGTACATATGAAGGGAAGTAACCGCTTCAAAAAAGCGGACTACTTTCGGCATTTGCAATTAACAGCATCAGGGTCTGAATTTTGCTACCATCATTTGTTTGGTCTGACGACCCAAACAAATAAAAACCCTGCAAAGGGTAGCTTGTGCAATAAATGATATGCAGTGTGGCATTTGAGGTCTGCCTCCACCATTTATGATGGAATTTTTAAGGAACATAACCTTTACAGTGTTGGTTATAAAATCCAACCAAACAAATGTGTCAATCTGAAGAAAAGTACAAGATAATAATTATTTCATTGGAATAGTCTGTGAGGACCACTCTTTCAACTCCGTTTGACTGTTTTAAGTCTACAGGACTGTAGAAATGTGTGTTAAATGCTCCTTAAATTGAAATTGTCTACTTGTAAAATTAATGATTTATGCACTTTTAAAATTAAATTTCTGTCACTTGTCATCTTTATGATGCAATTGTTCAGTTTTGAAAGATTTATTTCCCTTTGATAAATGGAAAAGATCCTGTAAGAAATTTTTAACCAAGTATGTGTGTGTGTGTGTTTTTGTTTTTTTTATTAAATTGTGCTCTATAAAATACTGCATTTGACCTTAAGAATTATTGAGGAAATGTAAATATTTGTAAAACAAGAATTCGCTACATTAAATAATTAAACTGTTAATACTATGTCCCTCTTATAATTGTGTAAGTTTGGCCATGACATGTGGAAGTGATGTTTTTGAAGGTGCTGGGGGCCTCCCTAAATGGTGAAGGTTGCTGACTTTATATCACTTGCCCCTGACCACTGTTGTGTGCCGAGGACTATCGATTCTGTCATGTAAAGAAGCTTTCCAGCCATAGCAAGTCATCACCAAAGTGCAATAACGGGTTTAACTCCTATTAAATTAAGAAGGCTTTTTACTGCACTAAGGTGACGAGGTGTCCTTCCTGAACAGATCTGAGGGGGAGGCCACTTCTTCCTAAAATTTTGGTTTAGCTAGAGCCCTGTGAATAATGCTTTGAAGTGGCATGTTATGTTACAACCTTTCATTGGAACAGAATTTGACAGTTACCTTGTGATAAAAATATTCATTATAGTTTTAAAGATAATTTTTTGATGTAAAATCATTATTGTGCTTATTCGTGGATCCAAAAACATTAATTTTGTTTTAGCACTGTTAATCTAATATATAATGGACTACCGTTGTACACCTATGTTTTATGAGAAACATATAAATTAAAAAAAACTTAAAAACTTGGACTTATTCATTTTGAAATGCATTACTGTGAATCCACTTAATTTCATAAAAAAAAATAAAGAAATTTGTTGGGTCTTATATTTATGGATTGACCTACTCACGAAAACCATGGACATTTGTGCCAACATAACAATGATTTTTGCAGTACATAAATATAAGGAATCTCATATGTTTTTGCAGTTGCAGAAACAAAATTTATAATTGCAAAATTTGATGTCAATTTAATATATTTTTGATTTTTTGCTATGTCTGTAGATGTAACTCACCTTTTCTTCACAAGACTTTAAACAAGAATACCAGCTCATTTCTTGTTCATTCATATTTTTGTTATTGGCTCATTTGAATCTCACTGGACACTTATTGCTTCCTATTTTAATGCCACAGGAATGAAAATGGTGTAATTATTGTACATTAAGATAAACAGATAAGATATTTGAGTGACACATTGACAAGCTTAAAACTCCGGATAATCTGTATAAACAAGGCCGTATTGGGAGGAGTAATCTGTTGTCCCTCTTTCCCTTTTAAGTATATTTATGTATGTTAGTTATTATTTGTGAAATAATTTGTTTGTTTAAGAGTTTTATGGTGCTTTGTGTGTTTGATGACATATTAAATCCTCGTTTAAGTTCTAAATTATACACGAGCTAAGCTCATTTAAGCCTGTTTGATATTTTGATAGTTCTGTGTGCTCTGTGTAAACTTGTATGTTATAATCTAATAAAAGAATCCAAATAACGTTTTAAATTCCATAACATTCATAGTCTAGTATTTCTAGCTGGTCCACAAAGTGCACAAAAGTACATATATACCGGTAGTTATTTCAGAAAGCTTTGTCTCCACCTCCATCCATCCCCGTCCCCCTTATTTCTCAGTTCTGGCCCCATAATCATCTGGCCCCATAATCATACTGCCCTTGCAGTGATATTTTTTTAAAAAAAAAACAGGTACAGACTTGATCCCCACCACCACTTCCCTTATTCTACCAGAACCAGTAAATTTTAAAGAATTTTCCAAAGGGGAGGACATCTCTGTAAATAGCCCCTGCTATAGGTGGAATAAAAGCCCTGCAAGTATGTTACTAAGATGACACTTTCCTAATTCAGAATATCAGGTTTGAATCAGCTGAAGTCATTGAAAAGCAAATTTCATTAAAAATGTACAAGTGTAAAAGTTGGATTAAAAAAGTCAGATTCAATCTATGATGATAGCACTTTTAGAATCTGAAAGTTTTTAATATATCTTAATTTGTACGCATTGACTTTTTGTGGAAAAAGCACTAGAATGATAAAAGTTTGAGTGCCTAGCTAGTAAGTGAATAAGGTCTACTAACAGGTCTTACCGTCTAGGGTAAGAAATCTTGGTAATTTCTTAAGGTATATAATAGGTATATAAGTACTAGTCAGGTAGGAAATTAGGAATGTGGTAAAAATAATTGAAAATAAGCAAGTGGCCCATAACAGTTGTGACTGTGAATTTGTAATGGCTGAAACTGCTGGGTATATGATAGAAAATGGGCCATAAGAAAACTGGAAGCTAAACCCAGTACAATCAGTAAAGACAGAATAGAATCTAGGAAGAAAATGCTATACTTATAGCTATTTGCTTAGCTCAAATATAGATTCCCTCTTAGGCAAAAGCTCTTATTCCATAGTTAAAAAAAAAGTAGCAGTGAGTTTTCCAGAGCTTCTAGGTGATTAGCAAATTAAACAAAATATAGAGGAATAGGGAAAATGGATCATTTTGAATTTTATTTGATTTGACTAGTAAACACACAGGAGGCAAATAAAGATTGATTAAAATTGCCATTCATCAGGATCAATCGTAGTGGAGAAATGCTATAGGGAGGCTTTCCTCTCCTTTGTCTCCCAAGTTTGTTGGAAGAAGCGTTGAAATATTGTCACACTTTCAAGTCTTAAATCATTGTTTTTTTATGTTTATGCTTTTGTATGGTGCTAACTTATTGCATTGGCCTAAATTTTCTGACAACCAAGGCTTGAAGCTGATGTTGTTGACAAGACTTTTAGGAATCTTAGGTTTTGCTTCAGCTTATGTATATAGTATATGTCATTTAGATTGAAAGTATTGTAAGATGATTTGTCATTGAAAGGAACATGAATTGATGAATTAATAACTTATAATATGGACTTTTAGGAAGGGTCCTTAGAATTAGGAAACATTTGGATTGTGAAATTGATGTAATTTGGAAAAAAGTTAGTTGACACAAGCCAAATTAAGAATTTTGATTATTTATAACAGAAAAATTTGAGTAAAATAGGAATTACTGGAAAAAAAATGTTATAAGACACAAAAAATACAAGCCAAGAAGATTTTTTAAAATTCAAATCATAACACAGTGTCATTGACAACTTAAAAACTGTTTCCAAGTTTTAATTTACACCTAATTTAAACATTCAGCATAAATGCATGAATATTCAAGTATAGCAGGAATGTGAAGGTGACATTGACCATAAAGCAGGCAGAATATCAGTTTTTTTTAAATTACCATACTATGCCTTGATTTTGCCGTTGACATCAGTTTTACCTTCATGGCAGCTTATTCCTTAGTTATCGTTAACAGGGCAATAAAAAGAAATTCCCAATTTCTCTTTGAGTTGGCAGTTGGCATGGAACAAGCGTCACACTGTTGAGAATCTTCTAGAGGCTGAGAATATTTTTAAGATTTTAGGAAAAAAATGAGGAGACTTCTTTTTAACGATGTTTCTCATACCTCCAGCTTTGAATTAATGTTGAAAAGTACAATTTCTATTTTTGATTTTTTTATATATTTTTTTTTTTGCCAAATAGGTAAGTGGGTGTATTTTAAGATTAATGGTAGGCACTATAAAGGATTAATTGAAATTTGAGTGGTTAACACAATCTGCATGATGTACACATGCTCAAGATATGGTAATATTTCATAAATAATGAGAATTTTAAACTGTTTTATGGCCCGTGTTTTAAAATGATGACTATGGTTTTTATTAAGTTTGTACACATATACACTGGTTGCATTTCTACCTAGTTTAAACATATTTATTTAAGCTTGATTGCGAAATAAGTTCTTGCAACTTATATTAATCACTTTCGAGTCCGCTTTTTGGAAGCAACCAGTCCTGGTGTCGTATGAAGAAACATGGTTGTGACCTGATAAGGGCTCGAACCCATGATCCCTGTGTTGAGGTGCAGACATCTTAACCACTAGGCTACCGCTCTCCATTTCTACTGAGGCCGTAACTGTAAAGGACTAGACTGGCCAACACGTCCATGCAATCAGACTAGACTGTACAGATATGCCAGCCATATTTTAAAAACCCTTCGCTATTAAAATTTGAAGCATCTTCATTAACCATTGTTACACAAGTTCTGTGGGATGGGGTATTTACTGGCTAATTGTTATCACTGCTTTTTGTAACTCATTGTCACAATAGGGACTACGATGGGATACCAGGCCGACCACAATTGCTATCTAAAACAACCAACAACTCAGAACAGAAAAATATATACAAATTTATTTACAGAAATGAATATTTATAAATGAAAAATGATTGTATATGATAAATTTAACTTTTGAAAGTAAACCCCACAAACAAAACTACCCAACGTTTTCTAAAGTCTATTTCCCCCTTTAAAAAATTTTCCTGTCATGTTTGTACAAAAAAATTTGGTGGCGTTGAAAACCCAAAATTCGCCCACAATGGGGGGGGGGTCCCTTTTTTTTTATGAAATTTTATAAAAAGCGAAAACTGTACCTACAGTTTGGGCCACATTTGGGATGGGAAATCCTAAAAAAGGGCCCTGCGCCCACCCTTTACCATGGACATACTTGGGGGGGCCCCCGTGCATTTTCGGGTGTCCTCAAAAAAAGAAGCTAAAAAGAAATAAAACAGATAATTTCCCATGATAACCCCAAACAAAAGGGGTATATAAAAGCCCCTTTGGAAAAAAAACTCAACCTTTGTTTTTTTTCCAATAAAATAACGTGCTTCTTTGAATAAACAAAATGTCCCACTATAGTACACCATACATTCCGTGGAACAAAAAATTCAATCACATCAGCATAATACTGCGTTGTAAATATATTCAAATATACGCGCCACATAATAACCACCAATAAAAAAAACGTCTTCCAAAATCATGCCACTGAAGATCCTTCTCTAGAGATTACGTTAGTTTTGATACGTTTGAATTTACTTATAACAAAACTGATGATAAATGAAATGAAGTAAGATGATAAAACGTAAATTAAATTGATTGAAACAAAATCATTTACGATACTGCAGCATTTTAACATAAAGTTACACACAAATACGGTAGAACCATAATAAATTACTTATGAATAGATATATATATATCTATTAAAATTTCATAGCTCCTATACAATTACAATATAATCAAAACTTCAATTACATACATCAATTAACATGTCTCGGTATATAAATTTGCGAATAGCCCGAAACACTAGAATAAAAAAGAGCTTTTTAAAATTTAATCTGCAAAAATTTAGCAAATTCAGAAAACAATAAATTACTGCCAAATAACTAAACCTGAATCAAATAAACTATAATTCTAATAGAAAATAGTATTTAACGAAATAGCAAAAAATTATGAAAACAAAATCACTAGAAAAATTAAATTTACCTTGTACAAGCTGTAATTTTATGACAAATATAAATTTGTCTGTCACCGTCATAGTGACCTGTATAACGTCCAGTGCATTGCAATATGTCACTTAAAATTTAGTCAATATATAGCAAACTACTGAGTACTGAGCGGGAAAACAGATCGCTGCAAAACATGAACAATCGATTTTGCACGAAAATAAAGCTGGGACGGCCGGGAAAAAAATAGTAATGTGAAATAAAGGCCCGTCCTTCAAATACAGACTAATACAATATATCTGGTTCAGTAAAACAAAAATGTAACTTTCTTATTACTGAAAGGATTTTTGTGAAATAAACCGGCAAAATGTTTAAATTGATACATGGAAAATTTATGCAAACCATAAAAATACTCCAAATAATAATTTCACCCGAAAACTCTAAATTAAACAAAAGATGATGCAATCTCACATCAATGAATATAGAGTAAAAATGAGGTTTCGGCGTGAAAATATATAATGCAATATTTTACAAATGTACTTTCACTTTGTGACATTTACGGCCCCCCCTTTAAATAAGAAATTTGATAAATTTTCTTTAAATACAACAAAAGTGAAAACGACAAATTGCAAAAAATGTAAGTAGAAATACTGTACACCATATTTATAAACCACCATAAATACTACACTTACACTCTACATTATACCCCCCTGCTTAAATAATCTGCACCTATGTTTTTCTCTACCTGGGATTGCTCTAATCCTCATCCTTGTATGGCTGCAAAAGCAAAGACCATCTTCATTATTCTATTTTTATTTAATTTGCCTTGTTAAGATAAAAAAAGCGGTTTGGTGATCTGTCCTAGAAAAAATTTCCTTCCCAAACAAGTATTGTGAAATTTGGGAAAACCCCCAAAACAATACCAAAGGGAAATCCTTCCTTTACAAAATTTAACTTCTTTCTTTGGTAACAATTTTCCTACTGGCATAAGCTACGGAAAATTTCCCCCACCTTTTTCTTAATTTAATCAGATCCAATCCAAATCAGCATAAACTCTAAAAAAATTTAAAACATTTTTTGTCAAAAATCTGGTAATTTTCAAAATGGGCGGACCGGTCAAACTACCCTTTTAAGAGTTTTAAAAGCCTTTTTTGACTTTCACCCCTTTTAAATTAAACATTTTGGTTGAAAACTTTTTTTGTAAAAATTGGTCAGGAACAGAAATTTGGCGGAAAATTTTAGGGAGAATTTCCGGTCCCCAAAAACCAAAACAAACCCCAAAAAAATTGCCCGGCTCCCCTTAGCCCGTGGGGTCTCCCCCGGTTTTCCTGAATTCCCCTTGCCTTATTGGAGAAAAAAGTTCAAGGGAACTTACAAACCCCCCTATATAGGGACCAAAAACTTTCCCAAATTTTTTTAAAAAACTTTATAAAAACATTTGGGACGGTCTACAAACCAAACCCGGGGTAAAAACTCATAAAAGGCTTTTGATATGTCTGGCAATGTATTTTTGGGGCCCAAAAAATAAAATCTAAAAAAAACCACTGATAAATCTAAAATCTTTCAAAACCCTTTCTCATAAAATTCTAAAAGAACGTTGAAAGGGGCATTGACTAAACCCAAAAGGGGGAAAAATTTTCCCGGGGAATTGAAAAAGCCCCAAACGGGGGTTTAAAAGGGGTCAAATTTTGAAAGGGTAAAAAAGGGAATTCCCCGTATCCTTTACTAAGGTCAATTTTCGAAAAAAACCTGTATTTTTGATAATTTTCGAAAATATCTGTTCCATATTGGGCATCGGTTCCGCATCAAATACAGTGCATTTATTGATCTGTCTAAAAATCAATACCGAACCTAAATCGTGTTATCCTTTTTCCTGATAAGGACAATTGGACTAGAAAACGGAGCATTAGAAGGTTCGATAACTCCCAACTCTAGCATTTTATCAACTTCTTTCCTTTACTATCTGCTGTGAGTGAAAAGGAATAGGATAACCCTTAGTCCTTACCGGTTCTGACGTAGTCAACTTAATGTCATGCTGAACCAATGACGTATTTTCCGGGTATATCTGTTAAAACATCTGAAAATTTCTTTAACAAGGGTTGCAATCTGAGTCTTACAATCTGTTTGTAAGTCAGGATTGACCTGAACATCTTTATATGTCTCTGAACCTTTCTTCAATGGACATAACAATATGTCACTATCATCTTGATAACTTGTTTCTAAACTATCATCTTCCTCTAATCTATCATACCCATTTTCCGCTTCTACAATAGCTGCACTTACCTTTGCAAATGCCACCTCGTTCTGGTTCGAAATTTCTTTCAACATACTCCTTCAGCATATTGGCATGGAAAGTTTTGATCTTATTGTTACCTATATCTATCCGATAATCTAATTTGTTCACGACCTCGGAAACTACAAATGGACCTTTCCATTGTAACAACAACTTATTGCGTTTTGTAGGTATAAGAAAACCAGTTACTTTACTTCCCTTCTTAAAAAGTTCTATCTCTAGCTTTCCTGTTGTTAAATACTTTCTATACCTAATACTGCTCTTCTCTAACTCCTGCTGTGCTATCTTACATGTACTTTCTAGTCTTTTCTTGCAAATCAACTACACAGTACTGATAAAGTTGTCTAACTTCTTCATTCTCTGTTTTTCCTGACCATAACTCTCTCAAAATGGGTAATTGGACCTCTTATACTACGTCCATAAAACAATTTTTCAAATGGCGAGAATCCTAAACTCTCTTGGTGGAACTTTCCCGATACGCAAACAACATAGCATTCAAATACTCTATCCCAATCTGTAGGTTTCTTTTTCACTACACATCCAGTTTCAACATCTGCTTTAAACTACATTAAATTTTCTCACTAAACCATTGACACCATCGGATGATACGGTGTAGTTGTTAACTGTCTAAGAGACAGCAACCTACTAAACCTCATGTCATAATCTGTGAAGAAATTGTGATTCCACAATCTGTAAGCATTTCCTCTTGGAACACCTAATCTACTATACATGTCAACTAATTGCTTCGGCTACTCTTTCAGGTCTCTATACTAGGCAATGCAATTGCTTCAGGAAATATCTGGTAGCATATAGTCTACCATGGTCAAAATATATCGGTTCTTCCTATCAGTCCAATAGGTTCGATCGGACCAACAATATCAACGGCAACTCTCTTAAAAGGAAGTATCAATCAAAGGGCATCTTACCTAACAAGTTACCCTTTACTTATTCTTACCTTTAGAAATAGTACGTTGACAAATATCACAAGGACTGACAATATCGTCTAACCTCTACAAAGAACACCTGGCCAATGAAAACTCCCCTAAGACTCTATCACTTGTCGCTTCCTAATACCAGATGTCCTGCCAAAAGCGAGTCATGCGCTACTTTTTAACACACAGTCTCCCTAAGATCCTTAGGAAAACTTACTAACTGCCTACTTACGTTCACCATTTCCTGCCGTAAACTCTCTAAACAACATACTTATTCCTGATCTGAAACTTCACTTGCCCTTTACCTCTACAGTTTCTAACCATTACCTTCCTCTGCTTTCTTTCTACAACCATCCTAATGTACCATCTGCCCTGCTGACTTCTCTACAAACTCTACATTAGGTGATGTCTAAAATCTGTGAAGGAACTTTAAGTCTTCTATGAGCTTTAACTTTACTTCTGCGATTCTTGTTTCTACTGCTGAAGCTAACTTACCAAAAAATTTGGTTCTACAGCACCCTCTATGTTACCGATAATTACATCATTTGTAGGATTATCTACACATAGCCTGCTTCTACAGTACCCCTGTAATATGGACAATCAAGATCAAATAACGCCATGTCTAAATCTGTTGGCTCACTACCATCAATGTACTTACATCGTCTGGACTTCCCTAACAATTGATTTTGCATTTACCAAATTCCTTCGTACCTTATGACACATGTACACCCAGTATCTCTCATTGCAACTATAGTTTACCATTACATATACCTCTAGTTGTCGGACATGAATTTATAGTAACTGTACCCACGTCTTCAAAATCCCCAAGTTCTATCAAACTACTACCACTATCTGATCTCGCATCGAAATTTTCGAATCTGCATCTCTATTTCTTCCTTCTACCTCTACTCCTACCTCTAAAACCTCCTCGCCTTCTATTACCCTGATAACTATTATTGAATTTCTTACTTGGATTCAATTGTGTTCGGTTTCTTAATGTCTTCCGCTGCGTTAGCTTTATTTGTAGCCTATATATCTAAAACAGAGGAAAAATGCTGTATGACCTAAACGACCACAACATGTGCATTATAACCTTCATACTGCTGAGATGCTTCTACCTCTATTTACCAGTCTATCGTTACCTCTTTGCATACGATAACTACTAACCTTGATTTCTATCCTACAGGTCTACTCGGCAGTGCATAAGGCTTAGCTCTTTCCTTAATTCCATGATTCACTACATACTTCGACCTCCTCTAGTCTTGGCAAACAAACTCTGCATCTTCCGCTACTTCACGGGCTGAAAACAACTTCTTACTACTAAGGTTCTTCGATATTAGTTCTCTATTACAGATATCTAAAAATTTGATCCCCCTTACTATGAAGTCTAACAACTTTTCAATAAGTCTTCTCCACCTTACTCAATCTTAGCCACCCATCTAAGTATCTAGAGCAAATTCTTAGCTAGGAACATAACAAAAGGTCTCATTTTCACGGGGCCTTTTCAGTCCTAAACTTCTTCTTATATACCCATCTTCAGTCAACCTCAAACTGCCTTAACAAAAGCATCTTTCAGCTTATCATAATCCGTCCTATTTCTTCTAATGGAAGCCTATCAAATACTCCCTAGCAGTACCTTTTAACAAGAAACGGTAAGTTTAGTGACCACATTTTCATGCTTCCCAATTCTGAGCAGACGCATAAGTTTCATAAACATTCAAATACGCATCCAGTTAGAATCAATCTTTTCGTCACAAATGAGTTCATCTTAACCTTAACCTTACCTACACCCTCTCTTACCTAACATATCTAAACTCTTATCTTCATCTTATATTCTGTATCTAACTTCCTAGCTTCTGCTTCCTCCTTTCTCTTTCTAACTGACGAGCATAATCTAACTTCTCCCTTTGCAGACACTAGCCTCATTACTTAAACTTCTCTCTTTCCACTTCCTATCTCTATTTCTAACTTTCTCCTTAGGAAATTGGACTTCATAGATCTAACTTCTCTTTTGCTAACCCTAGTCTTCTAATTCTAACCTATCCTTCTCAGCTTCGCTAAAACGTTCCTTCTCAGCTATTCTAACTTCTCTTTTGCGTAACCTAGCTTCTAATTCTAACCTATCCTTCTCAGCTTTCTAAACGTTCCTTCTTCAGCTTCTAAACCTACTATGTTCTTTCTTTCACGCTCCCTGGCTTGCTTCCTCTTTAACAAAGTTTCTCAAAGCCTCATCTCGTATACCCTAACTCCTGACCTACCTCATCAACTCATTTACACTAGTCATTCTTGAACTTATTAAAGTAGTATTTCCTACACTGTAACACTACTACAACAACAACTTAGATACAAGTAAATCTTACCGTGAGGTAGAACCAATGATGATATCAAAGTATCATTAAAGGGTAAACACTACAACCCCTTAAACCACCAACACCGCTAATATTCACTAAGTGCAAATCACGGCTGCACTATAACACTACACTTCAGTTTGTAACACCATATAATTAAACGCAAATTTATCACTACTAGCGCTATAATCAAAAATGTACCTTCACTGTTACACAGTACTAAAAATAAAACAATGTATCATATATTCTAAACACTATACCTCCACCACTACAAACACTAAGCTTTCAAACTCATCCTAAGTATCTCACTAAGGTTGTATAATAATTAATCTTAAATTGCCGTACAGGTAGACAAGTAGGCAATAATTTAAAAACTGTTCAAAAATACTTTAAACTTCAAAGTCCAAACTTCGACCCCAAAAACTCCCAATGTCGCGTAGCACTTACCCCACAGTGCAAAAATACTAAAAGGTATATGGCCAGTTTCAATATCACTTACAGACACCAAAGTAAACACAAATAAAAATTGTAAATGACACAATAAATTTAAAATGTTCACCTTAGATAACAAGACACAGTTTCTTTATCTAGAAAAAGTACACAAGGCGGGTAGTACCTTACATTGCATACAGAGTGTATGTGTGTATATATGTACCTTCCGGTGTTTTTACCGAAAGGTCACTTTCAGATTACAAAAACCGTGGTCTCATTCATAAAGTGACACCTAAAAGGAGGAAAAATGGAACGAACTCACCCTAAAACGTCCAAAACGTCCAACTTGTCGCGGTCTGTGTGGCTGTTTATAACCTCTCAGGCTGGATAGCTGTCACACACACAAGTTCCGTTTCATTTGTCACGGTATCAATCTGAAAAATGGTTAAGGAAATTATAATCACACGAAATAAATAAATAAAAAAAAAATAATTAAAAGTGATACCAAACGATTTAACTACCTTTAAGTAAACTAAATTTAACTTTTAATTGTATAATAAAAAACTTTTTACTTAAAATAAAAACCAAAAAAAGTTTCTAGTGTTAGCTCTATATAACCTAGCTGCAGTAAAGTGAGTGTGAGTTTTTTCAGAATAAACAACTATATCAACCGGTATATCAATCACGTCGAGGTCAACCAAATGTCAACAATAGGGACTACGATGGGATACCAGGCCGACCACAATTGCTATTCTAAAAAACAACCAACAACTCAGAACAGAAAAATATATACAAATTTATTTACAGAAATGAATATTTATAAAATGAAAAATGATTGTATATGATAAACTACTATGATAAGTCACTGCACAAACAAACACTATCAACGTATCTCAGTCTATTTCTCCCTTAAAGTTTCTGTCATGATGTATCAATTAAAGTGGGTGGCGTTGTTAAACAAAATCACGTCACAATGGCGGGCGTCTTGTATGAAATCTTATCAAGCGTAACTGTACTTCCTACAGTTTGGCACAGTTGATTAGGATCCTAAACTGAAGGGCATGCAATGTTCACCTTTAGCCATGGACAAAGTGTGGTGGAGGGCCTCCGTGTCATCTTCGGCATGATGGCTAGGTCCCTCACAATAAGAAGCTACCAAAGTAAAAACGATGATTTAAGTTCCATGATAATTTCAAACATAAGGGGTATAATAAAGTCCCTTAGGGAAAAAAAAAGACTCGACCCTTTGTCGGTTTCCCATAAAATTAACGTGCTTCTTTGAAATAAACAAAATGTCCCTATAGTAACACCTATATAAACATTCCGTGGAACAAAAATTCAAATCACATCAGCATTTAATACTGCTGTTGTAAATATATCAAATATACGCCACATAATAACACACCAATAAAATAAACGTCTTCCAAAATCATGCCCACTGAAGACCTTCTCTAGAGATACGTTAGTTTTGATAACGTTGAATTTACTTATAACAAAACTGATGATAAATGAAATGAAGTAAGTAATGATAACGTAAATTAAATTGATTGAAACAAATCATTACGATACTGCAGCATTTTACATAAAGTTACACAAATACGGTAGAACCATAATAAATTACTTATGAATAGATATATATATATCTATAAAAATATTCATAGCTCCTATACAATTACAATATAATCAAAACTTCAATTAACATACATCAATTAACATGTCTCGGTATAAAATTTGCAATAGCGAAAACACTAGAATAAAAAGAGCTTTTTAAAATTTAATCTGCAAAAATTTAGCAAATTCAGAAAACAATAAATTACTGCCAAATAACTAAACCTGAATCAAAATTAAACTATAATTCTAATAGAAAATAGTATTTAACGAAATAGCAAAAAAAATTATGAAACAAAATCACTAGAAAATTAAATTTACCTTGTACAAGCCTGTAATTTTATGACAAAAAATATAATTTGTCTGTCACCGTCATAGTGACCTGTATAACGTCCAGTGCATTGCAATATGTCACTTAAAATTTAGTCAATATATAGCAAACTACTGAGTACTGAGCGGGAAAACAGATCGTGCAAAACATGAACAATCGATTTGCACGAAATTAAAGCTGGGACGGCGGGAAAAATAGTAATGTGAAATAAAGGCCCGTCCTTCAAAAAAAAAAATAAAAAAAAAAAATACAGACATAATACATATATCTGGGTTCATAAAAAAAAACAAAAATGTAACTTTCTTAATTACTGAAAGGATTTTTTGTGAAATAAACGGCAAAATGTTTAAATTGATAATGTGAAAATACAAAAATTGAGATGTCAACAGTTACAGAGCCTGGTCAGACAGCACAATTAGTGTAAAATTACATTACAAAAAAAATTCAGTATTCTTAGTAATATGTAATATACATGTATATATGGTTATAACAGTCTTGTATCATTAAAAGGACGTTAGAACTGAAGATCCCTGGCCCACTTTGCGCTCAATTTGGAGAGCATTGACATTTGTAATCTAGGGGTGGACTGGTTCGATCTTTTGGTGAGGCGAAAATTTCTCCCAGGCAACTGATCTTGGGCACATTCAGTCTTACTGTCATTGGTGTCACGTTGCTGATTCAGAAATTTGACAGGGTTGAATACTTAGGTTGTCTCCTTTCCTGAGAAATAGGAAATTTAATTACTGGTTAGTTATCCACTTAAGCTGGTGTGTAATAGGTAGACTGACTGCAAAGACCAAAAAATGTGTTGAAATTGGTGTTAAAACCAGGCAAACAAACAAACTTAAATACCTTACCAAAAAAAAAAAAAAAAAAAAGAAGATAAAACTGTAAAAATCTGATGTTTAAATAATTGCTCTGTTTGAATTGTTATGCATCAATAAAAGTTCAAAGTTATCAGTTGGGACAGATTTTAATGTTTTTTTTTCTCATTGATTTTGTTGTTGGGGAATAATTTGTCTTTATTGTAGAAAAAATGTTTGATCCATGGGTAGTTTAATATATTTCGTTTTTGATCTAATTGGAATTCAATCTTCAAACTTTTATTTGGTCATACTTTCACCAATTGGTTTACGTATTTGAAACGTGTTATAATTGGATATTTAAGGGCTTATACTGTCCTGTTTGTTTATTGTTATGCTAAAATTGTCAGTGCCGTCTGTATATCTGAATTGAAATATGACTTAATGGTATTATTTTGTAATCTAATGGGTGAATGGCTTTTTTCCAGTTTTTATTGAGCAGTAATATGTTTGTCTAATAATTTTAAAATTAGACGAGACTTACCTGGTAAGTTGAAGTATAATTGGAATTTTATGAGTTCCAATAATAAATTGAGTACTAAAATGAGATAACTTCCGCCGCGCATGCGCCTCAGCCTTCAACAAATTTCTATTTTTCTACTAAACAGCATTCTTAGTATATTTTACATTTAAAACCCTTGTTACTCAATACTGGTATATCATTCGATTTTTTTTTTTTTTTTTTTTTTTTTTTATATAATTAGACTTGTAAAGTTTGAACTAGATCTGTGAAGTGTAGGGTGGGTAGGGTGGCATTTTAGTACTCAATTTATTATTGGAACTCATAAAATTCCAATTATACTTCAACTTACCAGGTAAGTCTCGTCTAATTTTAAAATTTTATTTCGTTCAAACAAATAAATTTTCGTCTAAAATGAGATTTCAACGTAGAAAAATAGAAATAAACAAGTTTAACACAAAAGATACACATGTACCTATTAATTTAACAAGTTACCTTCTACAGTTTTAAAACTGCATTACTGAAATTGTCACCAGTTTCCACCGATTTGTTATAAAATTTTCTGAATGTTGAAGCATTAGTCCAACCAGCTGTTTGTAGAATGTTTTGAACTGGAACCCCTGATCTGTATGCTTTTGAAGATGAAGCTGCTCTGATAGTGTGTGGACCATATATCTGTATGTTTATTCCTGACCTAACCAAAACTGTCTTTATCCAACGAGAAATTGTGTCCTTACTCACAGCATTATGTGGTTTTGAATAACTTATGAACAACTTGGTTTCAGTTTTCCCTCGAAACTGTCTGGTACGTTTTAAATATTCTTTTAACACAAAATATGTACACAAACGCCTATCTGGCGGATATGCGGAAAATTTACAACAGACAACATTATATCCTGGCCTACTCTGCTTGAGAAGCCCATCAACATAAACAATAAATTCTGTCTTTAACTTCTGAATACCTTTCACAGTTAATAAATGAAGTGTTTGTACTCTAGTTGCATTCGTAAGACCCATCAGCATTACTAATTTCAATGTTAAATCCTTTAAAGTTAACTGACTAACTGGACTCAAAGTCCTTAAATATATCAAGACTTTATTTACATCCATATTTCGGAATACTTTGGTTTCATAGGTCTCAAATAAAAATTCCACGTAAAAAACGCACCACTACAGGATGGTTCCCAATAGAAATATTTTCCCATTTTACTCCTAGAGATGATAATGCTGAACGAGCAGAGTTTATAGAACTATAACTCAAACCTTTTTCAAATAATTCTGTTAAAAATTCAATAACACTATTTATAGACGGTTGAATCTCACTAATTTTCCATTTATTACAGAACTGAAGCCACCTGTTGATATATACTTTGTACTGCTGCTTGGTCGACACCCTCCACGATGCAAGAAATATTGCGGTAGCCTTTTTTTGAAAAACCTTGGTTTTTAAATGATTTTCCGAGACTCGACATGCCAAAAGTTTCAACCTTTTCCCCATAGGGTGCACTTTGTTGAGCTGTTTCAATTGAAGGAGTGTCTCGCTTGTGGATTGTCCACTAAAATTCTCAGCAATGCTGGAAACCAGACTTGTGTCTTCAATAGTGGTACAATAATTATAGCTTGTGCCTGGTCTGTCAGGATTTTGCGAATGCAACGGTTTAATAAACTGAAAGGAGAAAATATATACACACATCTATAAAAACTCCAGTTTATACTAAAAGCATCAATGTATGCTGCCCCAGGGTCTGGTTCAAATGCACAATAATGAGTCACTTTATGATTTAATCTAGACGCAAAAAGGTCAATATCTGGTTTACCCCATAAATTACAAATTTTTTCAAAAAATATCCTGTCGCAATTCCCACTCAATATTATCATTGAATTTTCTTGAAGGTGCATCTGCGACATTTCTTTTGCCTGCAATGTGACTACAAGTAAGCCATATGTTATTATCAACACAAACTTTCCATATACTTTTGCTCATGTCGTTGCAAGTAACAGATTTGCAACCCCCCATATTAGTTACATAGCACACTGCTGTAGTGGAATCAGTCAAAATCTTAACATGTTTATCTGCTAATTTACTACACAAAGACTTTATAGCAAAGAAAATTGCTTTCATTTCTAAATAATTTATATGAAACTGTTTTTTCCTCTCTAGTCCAACGGCCATGACCTTTTTTACCTTCACAAACAAATGCCCAGCCTAAATGAGAACTGTCAGTTATAATTACAATTTCAGGATTTCCCCTGTCAATAACTCTATATGCTAAGCCAACATTGTTAACCCACCATAAAAGTTCCTCTTTCATGCAAGCAGAAATTTGCATATTTTTATCAAAATTTCCACAATTGTGTTTTAAAGCAGCAGACTTAGCCATTTCCAGATTTCTATAATGCAATTTGCCAAAATCAACAGCAGAAAAAGCTGCAACCAACAGACCTAAAACCTGAGCGACCTGTCGAATAGTTGCAACGGTTTGATTTAACAAATCTGTGCACTTTTGAATTATGAAGTCTTTTTTGTTATCAGGTAAATAAACTTTCATTAGTTCAGAATCTATGACAAAACCCAAATGTGTCATCTTTTTGGTAGGAACCATAACAGATTTTTCTTTATTTATGAGAAAACCAAGTCAGTCATTAATTTGACAGTTTCATTTACATTAGATTGACATTCTTGAACAGTGTGGCCACCAAGAAAACTGTCATCGATAAACCCACTACTGATATGACCTTTATTTCTAAGCGTAGAATACACAGGTTTAAGTAATTTTGTAAATATTAATGGTCCATGAGCAAGACCATTGGGCATGGCAACAAACTGAAAAATTTTGTTTTTCCAACTGAATCTCAAATAGATCTGATGCTCATCAGCAATTTTAATAGAGTAATAAGCATGTCTTAAATCAACTGAACACATATACATATTTTTTGTCACTAGTTTTAAGGTGGATTCAAATGTATCCATTTTGAAATGATGATATGGCAGGTATTCATTAAATTTCTTAAGGTTTAATATTAGTCGATATTCTCCATTTTTCTTTTCCCTTAAAAATATGGGCTACAAAACTGACCCTCAACATATGTAACCTGTTTAATTACCTGCATTTCTAACAATTTTTCAATCTCAAACTCAACAATCTTTTCTTGTTCCCTATTAAATTTAATCTGATGCACAAGCCTGTCTTGGCAAGGAATAATACCACCTAGAAATTTTATATGACAATGCTTAACAATATCTAAAATTTCAGGATCACTCGTAATATTTTTCCAAGCAGAAACAAAATTTGTCAATCTACCAGCAACAAACAAATCTCTTACCTGTGATATATCTAAGTTCTTGGATAACCGCGCTGGCGGCCTCTGTTCCAGTTTTTTGGAGCTCCTTTTTCAAAAGACTCTTGAATCTGCCCAATGCGAGGATAAGGACCCCTGCGGGGCCCCCTAAATCCAAATCGACGTCTAAACATGACACGTCCTCTAGCACGAAAAGAAGGACCATACTGCATGCGATTTCCCATCTTGTTACAATCCTCAATATCTTTTGCAGCTTTAGATACATCGTCACCAAATAATTCCGACGTAAATGGATAAGAATGGTTACATAAGTTCGCATAATCTGCTTTCAGTTCAGGACGCAAAAAATCTCTTCTTGCATGGTTTAACTGAACATTAGCTTGACCAAGCAAAGCTAAAGCATCATTACATGTGTCAAGTATGGTACCAAAACTCTGATCTTTTTCAGATTCCAAATGTGCCAGCTCATTCATCGATTTTGTCAAATTTACTCCGGCCTTGACAATAGACTTCTCAATATTTTGTAATTTCTTGTCATTATTCCGAGATCTTGGAGGGACCACGTCCCAAATCAGCTTATTTAATTTGACAACAACTAATCCTTCACAATTTTTTGGCCGAGCACAAACATCATCTTTAGTCATATTCTCATAGACAATATCACCCAAACCATTCCTGAACAAATTATTCACATTTCCAGCCAGAGCGTTATCTACATCATCACTCACAACCTCCTCCGAAACAAACTTAGAAGCAAGTTTATCAAATCTACTGGCAGTGGCCGAGTTATTTGTCGAAACAGACTCCGATGCTTTATCACTAGTCTCACTAGATTTATTTACAGTTTTTTCTGTGTAACAGCTGTCCAATGGACTATGATAGCTCATGTCCAGGTTACTATATTGAGTGTATTGTTCAGAACTATCTTGCATTTCATCACCTTCATAATTCTCATTGTAGTAATCACAATACTGATCATTACTAGAATCTTCTAGATTATGAATACGACCATCCAACAAATCTAAACGATTGACTAAAGAATTTTGATCATTTCTAATTGATCTTAGTAAATCCATCATACACTCCTGATTATTATTTATTTCAATCATTTTCTGTGATTTTTCATTTGAACTCTCGCACTCGGGTTCATTACTCTGTTTTTTAGACGATTTTATTCGAGTTTTCCCATTTTGGCTCGACTTTCCCTTTTCATCATTTTTTGTTCTTTTGTCTTTCTCTGACTCTTTTTGCATGTCTTGCGACAAAGTCGCCATTTTTTTTATATCACAATCTAATTTAAACTGTTATACACTGAATAGCAATACCCCACCACCCTACGGGCGGTGCACAATTTGGTTATAAAAACAACTTTATATCAATTGTCACTCGTAAAATTACGCCACGCGTAATAGAAAAAACCTTCTTTAAACTTATTACAAAGTTAACAATACGCTACGCGCATTGAAATTCTTAACTATAGCATTTAATTGCGCTACGCACAACTACAAAAACGTGTTATCGCCGAGGCGGACGGAAGCACACTGAGGCGCATGCGCGGCGGAAGTTATCTCATTTTAGACGAAAATTTATTTGTTTGAACGAAATAAAATTTAATGGCCAAGTACTTGACATGTGGAATTATCTTTTGGAGAAAGTGGCTTGTTTTAGACTACCTGACCATGTGAACACCGTCATGTGTTCTTCTTTTATTGTGTTTTGAAAAAAATAAAAAGAAAAACAAAGGAAGGAAAAAATTAGTTTGAAATTTGAAATTTGGAGTAGAAATTAGTGAGATTCAGGTAGTGTGATGGATTAATGATTAATTTTGTGCATGGCCTATGTCATTACTCCATTAATCACTGATTGATCATTTGAAAAGAAGCTTTTTAACGAAATGACTAATTGGCAATCTAGAGGCCTTAGAGCCTGTACAAGGCTTTCTCCGAGGCTGATTAATTTGTTTTAATATTTGTATACTTGACATTAAAGAGACTGCCTCTTTAGCAATTACACACAAAAGAACCACTTTCATGATATCTGCATATAACTGTCATTTATTGTAAAGGAGTAAGTTGATCTTTCTAAATAGCATACTTTTCTTACATTTTATTAATTTCCTCACAATCATATGAAATGGTTCTTTTAAAAAAAAATAAAAAATTTCTCTCTCTCTTTTATTTAAGGACAGTTATCTGCTTGTTCATACACAGTAGGTTTTTTTGTGTTTCAACAAATTATTTGTGAAAATCATTAAATAACTATTTGCAGATGGGCAATATTATTTCAGAATTTAATTAATTCTTTTTGTTTGATGAATACACTGTAATTGAATTTACAAATGGAAATCTTAGGGGTCGATAATATCGAGGAACATTTGTTCAGGACACTTAAAATGAGATCATTTATTTAAGGATTTAACGCTTACCTGTCCCTTACCTGAGTGCAGACCACTTTAAGTCTGTCCCTTTATACGTTTACACACTGACAATGGATTGTCAATTGTCAGAAAATAAATTACGTCAACTGTAAGCAAATGTCCTAGAGACTGAATATCTCCTAGTTAATCTTAAGTGTGATTGTTGTTTAAACTGTTTACATTTTTTTCATGTTAAGTTATTACAGTACTTAACAGTGTATTTCTTGTACACAGTTTTTCTACTGTCGAATTTTTCCGAAAAAATCTCCGAAATGATAAATCTTATTTCCAAATTTGGCATAAGTTTATAGTTTGGATGTTTTATCATTTGTAACTTAAAAAGTGAAAAGAGCACATTCTATTTTTATTTTGATACAGTTGGCATTCAAAATATTTTTTTTTTCCAATTTTTGTGTTGACAGCTAGTGTTGTAAATGTTTAAAATTCTATAAATATGAAAACATGAACGATGTCATACAAGTGTAGATGTGTTTAGAAGGGAATATTTTAATTTTTGTTTCCTTCATAATACCAGTTGTATGAAAGGATTTTAACGGTTAAATGTGTGCACCAGTTCATATGTTATTTAAATGAATTATAAAATTAATATTCTGTTCATCTTCTTAAGGTTAAAACTATTTCTTAAAGTATTTATCAAAGGGATAGGAAATGTTGAAATTGGATTAAATCAGATTTACATGACAAAAATGGGAGAAAATGGGGAGAAATAACAGTTTAGTTTAAATAATTCAGCGTAATTTCTGTAGGAGAGATTTTGGCGATTTTATTCTATCTTAACTGGTACAGAAAGTTGAAAACTCTTCAGGGAATTAAAAATTGATTGTTACTGATTTAGGGCGTTTCGGTGATTATTTTACAAGAAATTTTGGAAGCAAAAAGAAAGAGAACAAGTTGGATAACCGACTTGTGAAAACACATCAACTTAGTATTGGAAATAACAGTCCGAGTAGAATTTGGTTCTGTTTTTACTGCCTCATATAGACAACAGCAAAATAATTAGGTGCCTAAATTCTTTGTTTGAACAAATTGCTGAGTCTCATTTCGCGAATTCATATTTCAATGGGATTGATTTATAATTATCTCCCCAGCTATTGCGGAAATTAACACACATCATTTGTGACAAAGTATGGAATAAAGTTCGAAAGTTTTAACTAATACTGGATGCCCTGTGTTGAAAATTTTTTGGATATTGGATTATATTTCCTAGCTGGGATATTAGTAGGAGAGTTTTGGAGACTTTGATAAAGCTTGTTATTATAAGTTAATGATGGAAGGAATTTTAACAGTACCTACTCTTCAAAAAGAGATTTTAACTGTACCTACAGTGCCTACTGTGACGGCAATGCCACCGGTTTTACCGGCTTTACAACCGGCCACGATGCCAACTAATCTAGGATGGGTTTACTGTGATCTTATGGTATGTAATTTTGTACTAACTTTCAAGTTTCGAAAGAATTTATTAAGCCAAAAGAATAGCTTGGTTAATGGAAATGTTTGCTGCCATGCATGTCAGAGGTTCTAACAGAAATGGGAAATTGGGTATGTATGTAGGTATATATATTTTTTTGTTTAGAATAAAATACATGGAAAATCAAATCAAATTATGGAAAATAGTCATGGCAAAGATCGTGGCGGTGAATAATGGTAAGGTTTACTTCTCTCACCTTATGTTTGTTTTTGGTATACATGTACAACTAAATAACATATTGCTTGGACAAGTGATGTGTCTTCTTAGTCAAACCCAGCTGTTGGTGAGGAGTTGTTTTTTTCGTTGACAGTGGAGTGAAATGTTTTAATGAAAATTTCAAATGGTACTGTTTCTTTTATATCTAATAAATATGTAGTACATTTAGCGGATGAACAATGCCCTTGTGTATTCATTCAGAGAAGCTTTTTGCTATATTTGTTGTTTTGGGCTGTGTTGTACAGAACTTGGAAATTGCATGCCTTTTCCATTGTTGTTTTGAAAAAGAAGTGTTTAGTAAACAAGTATGTTGTAATAATTAGAGTTGTGAAATATTCAAAGGAATTTCACGTTTCTTCCAAATGCTACATTTGTTGTCATTGAATAGTGAATATTTGGTGAATACAATTCATAGGGGAATGAAAATGTATAGTTTTAAAGTGTAACACAATGTTTCACTGGTTAGAGAATCTGATGCTATGGGAATACTGTTGTTTATGGCAGGAATTTAAATAATATGCTTGTCAGAAATGATCTATTTCTCTTCATTGTCCTTGATATGAGTTTTGTTGGCATTTTTAGCCATTTTGGTTGTTTTACACGCTTGTCTTGTATTATACTACAGTTATAATGATTTATTCTTTCCACAATATGCACTACTGGGACAAAATACAGTGCTCTTGCATGATGAATGAATACATACATTAATGAAAATGATGATTCACACAGTTAAAATAAGTTAATAACCCAGTTTTTCTAAGTATGAAAATTTTAGTTTAAACATATTTTTATCTACACTATACATGTTATATATTTTATTTATAATAAACAGTTGTGCTATGGGGCGTCTGTGGCCGAGTGGTTAAGGTTGTTGAATTCAAATCACTTGCCCCTCACCGCTGTGGGTTCGAATCCCTACAGGGACTTTGGATTCTTTCATGTGAGGAAGCTATCCAGCTAGCTGACGGAACGTCGGTAGTTTACTCAGCAGGGCTGCAGATAACATGCATATTTGCGTTATTACCCAATTAAAATGTCTAAAAACCCAATAGAAATAATAACTAAGGGTAAGAAAAAGTAAATGAATTCTTATTTATACAAACTACATTTGAACTGGTGCGTAATGACGAAAATTATTACTTAACGCGTACATCAGGCAGATCATACTGTTTCAGACTGTTTTAACCTTTAAATTATATAAGGCAACTTGGAAATATCCTAGGCCAATAAACCATAAAGCAAAGTAGTAAGTAGCTTTTTTATTACCGTACAAAACCTACAAATGTCTACAATGAAGGTAAAAAATTTTGGGTAAAATGCATGAACTTGTACTTTATAACCCAAATTGGTTAGAGGGGGTAGGGTAAAAAATACAGAAATAACTCAAAGAAAATAGAAAAAACCCAATAGATCACAAAATAAGGGGTAATTACCAAATATACACAAAATGTTATCTGTAGCCCTGACTCAGGTGCCTGTTCGTGCTTGAAATAATGCACGGAGGGGCACCTGAGGTCTTCCTCCACTAGTAAAGCTGGAATGTCGCCAAACTGTGTCGGTGTGACGTAAAACCCAATCAAAACAAAAAAAAAACAGTTGTGCTATAAAGGGAAAGAGATTGGGACTGGTAGATATATATTTATAGCTATGTGGTTATACTCCTTTTAATACAATTTGTGAGAACACCCACCCTTTTGCTGTACAAGAAAAAATATTGGGCAGTTTATGTAATGTTCATTCCAGCAGTCCTAGCTTCTTGAAGATAGAACCATAGCAATGGCCGAGTTGTAGAGTGTCAGCTTGTATACAGTAGGTTCGATCCTCAATGGCCGCGTCATACTATAAACATACTATGAAATCGTGTCAACTGATTACCTAGCAAGTGGTTACACTTTTTGACTACAAATCTAGGTGTCACAAAGTTGATCTCCAGCTACTCCCAACTACAGTTACTAACAACTTTGGTGGGTGTCCTTGGCCGAGTGATTAAGGTTGTTGGCTTCAAACCACTGACCCTCCCAACAGGGACTTTGGATTCTTTTATGTGAGGATTCTAGCTTGCTAGCTTACCAAACATCAGTGGTTCTTCTCAGGCGCCCATTTGTGCCTGAATTAGTCTTCCTCCACCAGTAAAGCTGGAAACTTCATATGACAAATACTGTGCCAGTGTGATGTAAATACCAACCAAATAAAAAACCCGAAAGTAACCAAAAAAAACAACAACAACTTGTGAGTAGACCTTAAAACATCCAAGGTCCAGTGTGATGGTGCTTTGTATCTTGCATGTTTAAGAGCCAGCTGTTTGTCCTGCACAACTGTTAAGAAATAAAATAAAATAACTTTTAGTCCTGTATGGGTTTCTTATGGTGACTTATTGAATAAAAGTATATCACTTCACCTGTCACTTGTCATTTATTTGCTAGTTGTAGACCTTGGAGGACATGGTGTCAGCATGATATTACTGGACTGGGTATTTTTGTTTAGTGGTATTTTAGTTAAAATTTACTATTAAACTGTGAGACTCACTTTGTATAGCCCAGTTATTGCTGGATTACATTCAGGTTTCTAGTTGAAACAAAAACATTTGATCTTGAAGTATTTGAAAAGGATATTAAAAAAATACCCTGTCTACAGTGATGTCCAGTTTTAAATTATAATCTTGATTGACACAAAATTCATATTTTAGCAATGAATTGACCTAGGAATAAAACTATGCAAAATGTCTACACTCATTTGCAAGTACAAAAAAATATTAATAATTTGAGCCGTTTTGAAATGGCACCAAAGGGAAATCAAGGCTTTGCTATTAACAATTTAACCTGTTATTTCCCTATTACATGTAAATTATTGAGTTCATTTTGTATTTCTCTGAAAAACTTAAGTCTTGCCCCTTTGGGATTCATGCATTCAGAAAACAGAGCAATTATTTTTTCATTACCAGCTTGCGCATGATGAGAATTAGCAATTAGTAAGACTGGAAGAAATTAATTCCTCTTGTTGTCCAAATTGTTTGTAATATGCCTGAATATTTCATATTAATACCAATTATGGGTTGGCTAATTGCAGTTCTCATACTAATAAGTCTAGTACATGTATTATTAATGGCTGTTCAAATGTCAACCCCGTTCCCAGGGACCTACAAAGCCTAAGTATGAAATGTCAAAACTGACTTTTCAAAAGGGCATTGTTCCAGTTGCAGAAATAGTTCTGATGCTTTTGATAATTCCTTGTTTGAATGTAACATTATATTTTTTGCTTTCTGGCTTTGGTACATTGTCATAATGGTATGGTTTATATAATTTCTCATAAATCATATATTTGGTGGAGGCCAATTGACTTTAAAGGAACATAACCTGTGTTCAAAAGCCTGAAAAAGTTTAAATTTCCTTAAAGATCAACATTGGCACTTAAAACGTAAAAGTATACCACAGAATGATAAAGAAATATTACAAATTAGATTGTAAATTTTATTTTTGTACAATTCTTTGCCCAATCTAGGTAAAAAAAATGATGAAACAATTTGATTTTATTAGATGCTTTTTACTTTTGGGTCCTTTTTCCACAATTAAAATTATCATCCTGAAAAAATGAATAGAAGGAATAATCTGAGACTGAAATTTAGCACACAAGTAATTAGTCCAGGCCTTATTTAAATGGTATATCAATGTGGAAAAAATATTTCCAGTTCTGTCAAGCCAAAAAACAAACTTGGTGCAGTCCCTTTAATAAATGAGCTGTTGGGTTAATTATAAGTCTACATGATATAATGAAAATGGAGGTGTAGATTACAAATACTTTGAAAGTGAAACACAACTTAACTAAATACTTTGCATAATTTTATGTTAAAGCTTGCATGATAATGATAATGATACACATACCAAATTAAGAGGAATAAATCTGTTAATCGAGTGTTTGTAGAAAAGTATTGAGTTCGTTTTGAAGATGTTTGATCATGAAAAAAGTACCCACTTTGATGTTTTCTCTAATCTCTATTCTTCATGTAATAGATAACTGTCTGTCGATAAAAAATATGTTGATCATGAACATTACCTGAATTTAGAGATTTTCAGTGGACATTAATGTGTTACATATAAAAGTCTTCTTGATAAGCCATCCTACTTATGTATATCCTACATGTTAGTATTGGCATTGTTTAAGATAAATGTCCTGGCTGTCCGCTGTGACATTGTTCAGAATAAAGACATTTGACAAAACAGGCACATTTTGACATAATACAATTTAATAGCAAAATTCTGAAATAACCTAGTTATTGTTGAAATAAATATGACAGTTCTTCGTGGCAAGAATACCAAATTTTAAACAATTTCACATTTCATACACAAGGATGTATGCTAAACCTGTCATATTACTTAACCAGTGAATACATACTATAAGCTGGCTATTGCTGCAATGCTGTCTTGGCCCCTTTCAATGCAAGTTGGTAGCATACCTACCCTACTGTATGCCACTTACAGAGCCAGACCAGACCTGCATTTGAATACTCACTGTATTACTATCAGGCAGTATGACCAACCTACTATTATAATATTTAAATGTCAAAACATTTTTCAACACAAAACCTTTATTACACCAGGATATTCCTTTATTTAGTTATCCACACATAAAAAAGTAACATTTGTATGAAACTGTTAAAGCTATGAATGTTTGGGATTCTTGAGTTGAAAAGTGATGAGTATTTTATAATCTAAATTAAGACCTAACTGTTGCTGTAATATACCTGTTTTATTTTGGCATTGATTAGTTTTCGATTGGATTGTTGTTATTAGATAAGGTAATGGAGGAGTTTATTTGATTTTTATGGTATTAGTTCAATCGTAAGGTGTGGTTTAATGGTAAACACGGTAACAGAAAACTCTTCAAGAGACAGTGAGCATTTTATAATGTGTCATTACTCATATACATGTACATGTGCTATACCGGTATATATATAAAATAATTAGCTTAAATCATTTTGTCTGTTTTGGCGCCATATGATCTAAAGTGTGTTGGTGTTGCCGTAAAATCAAACAAAACAAAACAATGTAAATGATAATAAAAATAAAATCATCAAAAAGAGGAAGAAAAAAAAACAATCTTTGTCCATTATATTTTATGTACAATTTTAATATTTTATATGTTGTGATTTTGTTCTTTGCTTCTTATTTATGAAGGGTCTATTCTTCATTAATATTTATGTCTTTATAGTTAATGTTTTAATCATATCAGGTTGTCATTTTGAGACTTTTTAGATATTTGTCCTAGAACCACTATTCCCACACCCAACTTTTTGTTCAATTCCTGAGTAAGACATGTTCATAAACTTTAACAGCAGTTACGAGTATATAGGGTCAGTGGTTTTAGAAAGAAATGTCCTTGAACTTTCAAAATACAGCATGTCTCCAAAACAAAGCCTGATAGTCACCTTAGTATTTTATTTTTCTCTAATTGTTTTATTTAGTTTTCATTTTCGACCATTAGGTGTAAAATATGATTTTTTCCCCCCAACTTAAAGTCAACAATTTAACCATTAATTGGAGTTATTTTTTTACTAATGCCTAATTAGGAGAAGCTGTCAGTTAAATGCATAGTATAATTTATTTTTGTGAAAGGCCTTTCTATAAAATATATGCTTTTTTTAAATTAAATTATATAAATGTGTTTATGTTTGAAATGTATTGTCCTGGGCTGTTAGTACTGAAAGAAATGAGGGGGCATGAGACTCAGGTTTCAACGAGAACTGTTGTTTCTTTATTCTTTTGACATGGTAAAATTTTTCATGAATCTCATTCATCATAAAATAGTCTACTCCTTTATATAAAGATTACAGTCATATAAATTCAGTAATATCTTTTATTTTTAATTTGAACAAAATGCACCTTTGACTGGTCTTTCATAAACATATTCATCTATTTGTCATTCTTTTAGAACCAGTCTGCTTATTACTGATGTTATCAGGTCTTGTTGTCACATGACATAATTAAAAGCAATTCTTTTTACCTGTACTCCCCATGAATGCAATCATTAATTAGATTTATAATTAGAGATCTGTCAGTCTCTTATTGAAGCCATTCTATTGGCCAATTTCAAATTCCAGTCAGCCAATGGAATGACTGGCTTTCCTAAATTTGACGTCATGTTAAAACTAAACAAAGAATTGTAAACATTCAGAGATTTTTTTCATCAAGACATGAACTGTACTAATTTAAGCCTATATCTGAGGTATTTAAATGTTACTTTTATTCTCCTGTCTTGTGTATGTTAGAACGTTTTAGTTCTTATAGTTGTACTTGTGCATCATTATGTTGTTGATATAAATGACCAAAAACAACAAAAAACAATGGCAAAATGCCATCTGAAGAGTTTGTTGTGGTGTTTGAATGAGGGACTATTATACATGTTTCATGGCTTGTATCGTTTCTTTCAGAGCACAACCCCTTTAAGAGGCGAACACTCAGAAGTAGGTCACTTTTACCTTGTTCATTTTCATTATATTTAAGGTCCTATGCTGTACTGTGTCTAACCATGTATCATAACATCTATAAAATGATGTTTGATTCCATTGAACTTTCAAATGGAACGATATGATATTTGATTTAATGTTGCAGAAGTCTCAAAAGTTAAAAGCAATGGCCACCATACCTTAGCTTGTCTGTTTAGCTCCACAGGTAGAGCTTGGATGGCACCTTAAAGTTTTTGAGTTTTAACACAGACTAAGGCATCTCTTTTATAATTTTATCTGCCATGTTTTCTATTTCAATAAGAAAGTATTCCACATGTCAATTTTCCCTCATCAAGAGGGTTGACATAGACGTTTTTTCCCCTGACAAACTTTCGTCTTAGTCATTTTGCTGGACCAGCAATGGCCAGTTATCTTTGTGCTCTTTTCTAACTTGTGTAATGGAAAAATAAGAATAAATGTATGTTTAGCTTGACTATTTGAAGAATAGGGAGAGCTATTGTACTCACCAAGGTGTTGGCATTACACTTTAGTTAAGTTTTTGTTACCAAGTTGGTATCTCAGAAACTACTGAAGAGAATGGGTTGAAACTTCACATACTGATTTGAGAGCATAATAAGAGGTCACTGTCCAAGGCCCATAACTCTAACATGGATTTGGACAAAAATATGGCCCTTTAAGAAAGGCTAGAAAATTCTTCATTATCCAGGCTCTTGTTTTACTATCAAGAACTGAGAATAGTTGAGCACACTGTCGTACCTCTAGCTCTTGTTATTTACGATGTAAACTGAAAATGCCATCTTTTATTTGGTAAGCTGATTTTGTGTATTTATTCTCTCATAGTCTTGTTATAAAAAGGTAAGATGGTTATTTATTTAACCCTTAACCTGCTGAATTTCTTAAATGGACTTGACCAGTTTCCATTTTTGGAAAAGTCCTTTATCAATTTTTTGGGAAATGAAAATGAAAAAAGGTCCGCCAAAAAGCATAGACCCTGGTCAGACTACACCGTAGTGCAGGCTATCCTGGTTCTATACTGGTGGCAAAATCCAGCAGGTTAAGGGGTAGCAGGTAAGTTACTTTTGTTATAAGGGGTCTGGTTAAAAAGACAGGGGCTCTTTGGGGTGTAAGCAAATGACCTAGGTCTTATGAATTATCTATTTTCTTCAAAATGGCAGCCATGAGAAAGGGAAGTATTTTTTCTATATAAACCATTATTCCAGGGGAATGAAGCAAGAAATTAAAATGGTATACCTTTACATTTTGTTAAACTTGCCTGATGTCCTGGAAAGTCCTTGAAGTAATGTAAACTTTATTAGTCCCCTACCGGTTTAACCGGAGGGGACTTTAGGTTTACCCTCCGTCCGTCTGTCCGTCTGTCTGTCCGTCTGTCTGTCTGTCTGTCAGTCCGTCAGTCCGTCCGTCCACAAAACTGGATCCCGCGATAACGCAAAAAGTACTGAAAATATTTTTATGAAACTTGATATATGGATAGATGGCAGTATGGAGATTATGCACGTCTTTTTTTTTTTTCTTCCTATGTTGAAAATTCTGGTTGCTATGGCAACAAATAGTCTGAAAATATGGCAATTTAACACATAAACTGGATCCAGTGATAACTCAAAAAGTACTGAAAATATTTTTATGAAACTTGAAATATGGGTAGATGGCAGTCTGGAGATTATGCACATCTTTTTCTTTTCTTCCTATGTTGAAAATTCTGGTTGCTATGGCAACAAATAGCCTGAATTTCAAGATTTCTGATTTAAATTTTTCAGCTTTTTCACTATATGTTCTTTATTTCTTAAGGTGTTTACTTCAAACTTTAAATATAAGTTTCTGGTCATCAACCACATCATATGTGACAAGGTTTATAACTCTAGCACAAAAAATATCAGTATTACCTCCCTTGAACTTAGATTTTTTAGGGGAAAAAATTCTGTCTTTTTTAAATAACTTCTTTATTTCCTAATGTATCTACTTCAAACTTCATATATATGTTTCTTATTATCACTCGACATTTTTGAGAAGGTTAAATACTCTAGCAAGACTATTTCCAGAATTATGTCCCCCTTTAACTTAGATTTTTTTCGAGAAACTGGTATTTTCACTCCAACTTCTTCATTCCTTATAGGATTTACTTTAAAATCCCACATCGTAATAATATGACAAGGTTGTATAAACATAATTTCCTTACTAAGCATGGAAACTTAACACATTACTGTGATATAGACAAACTTATTTTATTATGTTTTGTGGTTGATATTTTCAAATACAGACTTCATCCTCAAATTCATTATAAATGGCAATACACAGGAGTGTATGACAATTAAAGAACTTTTTGAGGGACCGGTAGGGGACTACTGTATTGCCCGCAATACTATCAAATGCTTGTTTTAAATTAATCTAATTTACATATTAATATAAAATGTACTGTACTGTATCGGGGCGTGGTTATCAGATGGGACTACATAAGGGCGTGGATCCAGAGCTGCTTTTTACAGAAGAAAAAGAAGACAAAAAATGTATAATATTTTTGTATTTTAATACTTTTTTGAATATCAGGAATTAATGGTTCTAACCAATGACAATTTATTACTTAGCAATGAACCAGAGTATCTTGGAATTTAAACAAATATATATATGTTGAAGTCGAAATAAAGGGAATTTATAAAAAAATAGTTTAGAGTGTTAGAAAACGTTAGATAAATACCCTTTAACAAAAGAATCTCATTGGTCAGTAGAGATTAAACGCTGTGGTATATTTTGTTTATATGATGTTATTTTTTTCAGCCTAACCAGGATCCATATTGTTTTGTTGAATTCTACGACCATGAGTCTGCTGCGGCAGCCTTAGCAGCTATGAATAAAAGAATGTGTTTAGGCAGGGTAAGTTTGCACAGAAAAAAAATGTTTTTGGGAACATTAATTTTATATGTTTATCTTTATTCTCTCTATCTTTCTATATTTGATTTTACAAATATTTATTGACTTTTGTGCCATGGTTTGTTAACGATAACAGGACTAATTGAAAATATTATTCATTTGTGTTTGAAATTTGTCATATATTTTGCAAGCCTCATGATTACCCATTTAAATGTTAGTGTATCTGTTTTGTTCATTATATTACAACTTTGCCTTCTCCATGTTTGCAGACACTATTTGTTGTCTATTGAAACAATAGAGGGAATGTTTATTCCATGCCTTGTATTTTTTTCAGCAGAAATTTCCAGACCAGACCCAATGTTTTGTTATTTTTATCATTATAAAGTCTTGATGTGACATGTTTTCTTTTCCTTTACCCTTAACTTACCATTTCTTAGTAGAAAGTAAGTATTTTCAGCAATCACAGGTGATGACAGTCAGAGCCCCAGATTTCACATCCATATAAAGACCTTAACAAGGGAGGTAACTTGTGAATGCTTAAAGATACAGGTAAGAGTGCATGATCTTTGTACATTATACAAACAATATTATTTATGTTGTAACTACTTGTCTTTTGTGTAGCACTAAGGTATCTGAACTCCCAATGTTTAAAACTGTTATTAATCTTTGCCAATGTTATTATTGTTAATGATTTTGATTTTAGAACCTGTTTGTAACTGGAGAAATATCAGTATAGGGTATAGGCTATAGCCCTCTTCAATCCAATTGCGGAAATATTCTGAAAGGATGTGGTAAAAGACATCATCTTGAATAATTGGAACTGAATTAATGATTTGTGAGAAATAGGCAGTTGCTTGTTGGAAGGCATATCATTTACAAATACAGAAGTCTTGTTCAAACACTTATTACTTTAAATGTCCACTGGTATAACACTGAAATATAAAAAAAACCCAAACCACTCTGGAAACAAGCTGGCGCTAAATTGCAAACAAAAACAGAGAAAAATATAATTAAAAGGAGGCAGACATGAGAATGATTTTTATAAGCTGACACTTCTCATTATTATCAAGCTTAAAACAATTGAGTATAAACTAATGGTGACATGTACATAGCCAGCTGTTGCTGGAAAGTATGTGACATTTTAAATTGGTATATGATAATAAACTGATATACTGAATGATCAATATTTTCATTAAAAGTTTCAATAATGTTTTGTTAATGTGCAATAAGCTAAATTTATGTATCTGTCCTAGTAAAGTGCAAAATATAAGTGGTGGTGAAATCGTGTGAATAAGTGGTAGTGAAAGTCTTGTAAGTAAGATTGAAAGTGTGAGGTTTGAGTGTGTGGGTTTGAGTCCTATTTCAGTCACAACTTTTTTTCCGCATATGGCACCACTCCACATTAACACTGGCTCATTCCAGACAATAGATATATTCAGCTTTGTTATAAACATAACTTTCAAGAGCTTATTTTAAATCATGCATAAATAAATACATTTTAACTGAACTTAAAAACTGGAAGATGAAAATTAAGGAAATATCATGAAATTTGAAATTCATAATTTAATAAGTTCATAGTCTGTTTTGACAGCTATGAAAGCTGTCTTTTTAGCTGTCATTTAAATTATAAACAGAGTTTGAAATCACGGAAAGAGTTTTCAAAATCTATTTGTAAAAATTTTGAACATTACAGGCTGTTATGTGATAGGCTGAATATTGATCCTTCCGAGATTATTTCACCTCGTAATAACATCAATTATTAACATTGCAATATACAGTAACACTCATTTTACATCGAAAGTTCATCGCAGTTCTGTAGCAATGTATTCTTACAGTATGGCGAGTAAAGACGGCCTTTCTTTGAACGCTTAATATGTAAATTAGTTTCAGAAGAGCGATAATGTTCTTATGCTAATCTATTGACTCTCCGTTTATCGGAATCTTCGCTATTGGTAACTGATTTCAATTTATCGCAATTCAGTTGCCATCGGTAACCGATTTCAATCAAAGACACCTGAAGATTATTACGAATCAAACAAATGAAATCGGAGACAAGAGTATTTTTTTTCTCTGCAGTTTTTTGAATGATTCCAGGGTATCATTTAGATCAGAAAACAATATCTGTTTTATTATTGTAATAAAGCAAGATTGTTTATCGTTATTGTTTCATTTGATGTTGGCTATATTGGTAGGAATTGATTGATATCAAACAACTAGGGATTGTATAAACTGCTGAATATTGATTAGTGAAATTTATCACTCACATATTGCCTATTCACTGAAAATATACATAGGGTAAAATAAAACGCAAAAAAACAACAACAAAAACAACAAAATAAAGAACAACAACAAGCATAAAACATTACAGATGATCATAAAAATTTTATATCCGTTATTTTATTTTTGAAAAGTACATTTTGGTTTTAATTTTTAAGTTTACCTCCTGTTAAAGATAATTATTACTGAAAAATAGTATTGATTGATTTATTGAGTAACTTTTCAAAAAAAAAAATGAACATTTTTGATTTTGTTACTTTTTGGTATCTTGGTTTGTTAAATTTTTGATAACGTATGTTTGTTTTTGATTTTCATCTCTAAAAGATTTGTTTTTCAGTAGACTTTCTTTAACAAATATTAAGTCAAGTTAATTATAGGTAATCACTTATTTCAATGATATTATATAATATATTATAAAAATGATGTAATAAAATTGTTAATGAAATTGTTTTCAGGACATTGTTTGATTCTATAGGCATCCCTTTTTTTACTGCATTAAGCATATACAGGACAAATTACTTTTAACAGTGAAATATGGTATGTTATGTCAGTGCAAATCCATTGAGATTAAAGCCTGTCGCAGTTGCTTCCCCTGAACTACATGTTGCTTTATATAGTGTACTGAATAAATAGGTGAAAATTGACTGTGATCAATAAAAGATGATACATGTAATAGATGTAGATAACCATTGAATTTTTTATTCCGTTATGTATATATAATGTATATATATATGTAAATATAATGTATATATTTAAGAGATTTAGTTATGCTCCTTTTCTGAGTTTATGAAAACTAGTATAGTCTGCTTGATGAATGACAGATTTGTCTCTGAAAAAATATTTGATACCTCTTGTCCCTTTTGAATACATTTTATTTGTTGATGAATATGGCAAGAAAGAAATGGCTTAAAAGAAATTAATGTGATATGTCGGTGATGTTTTATGGAGGGATTGAAACATGCAGCTATACTTGTGTACTTGAAAAGTAATTTACATTTTGAAATTAGCACTTTGTGAATAGATCTCTGTCAGTGAAAACTGTTAGTTTTACATTGAAGTAGTTTTACATTTAAGTATATAGGGCATTTATAATAACGGTCCCATATTCAGAATATTGGTCCCATGTAGTGCGGCAGTATGGTATTTGAATTTCATCCTTGACACGATTGCACGGGATTACTTTGTAGACTGATTTAAGCATGCAGACACAGAATATGATCTTTTGACAATAAAAGTAAATACAACTTCAAGACTGAGATTAGTTTTAAGTAAAAATGCAATAATTCTGTACAACTGTACAATATATATATTGGTAAATTCTAAGGGGAGAGAAGTTTTTACATTTATTCATTTAGATTTTTTCCTCAGTATATCAGTTTTGTAGAATTGTCTCTGAAAAGGAGCCAGTCTAACATTCACCCTGATAGACAAATAATGAACTTTCCTGGTATTGAATTTAAATTTTAAAGCGTTTTGTTGAGTACTCAACAGAAAAAAATCTGGTCAGATTACTTAGATGTGCAGGACTTGAGGCTCTTTCCCTGAATATATTGGTTAATTACTGATATAGGTATTTTTGTGGGTTTTCTTTTTCGCATCTATTGTAGATATTTTCTTTTTTAAAACGCCTTTACATTTGAAATTGTTTATGGGATTTTTCTCAAAACATGGTGATGTGGTTGCCAAGATTAGTTTCAAGTAAAAACGCCAACATTTTACATATGCTGAATAAAAACAGTTTGCACATTTTGCACAACTGTTTCATTTGAGAATATTATTTTGTATACAAGAATTTAGGAAAAAACTTTCGGATAAGATTATGACCATATATCAGCTATAATATCAGACTAATAAAACCTTGTTAGCTGCCCGATAAAAACATGATAGCTGCCCAATGAAAACAGTATAGCTGCCGAGGGTTTTACTAGTTTGAAGTTGAACTAGAATTTTAATTTCAAGTGAAATTTAACATTTTGAGTTTATTACTGTCTGGTTATCAAAGTTACAAATTCCCGAAGATAACATATAATAGATACAGGTGTAAACTTTGAATTGATAAAAAAAAGAAAATAATGAAAAAGAGGAAACAAAAAAATATAATTAATGCTCAATGCATATTTTTACTATTATATTCACACTTGGTTTTATGAAATGTCATAGCAAATGAAGAAAATGATTGGGCAATTTTTGTGTGTTTGGCATTTACATGGTAGGAATGTCAGGGTAAAAATATGTGTGACATTACAACTAATTACACCAGATGTCTAAGTATGGTTGATTATAAAAGCTGTTGCATATCTCCATGTATAGTGTTAGTCATAAACGGTATAATTCATACATGATTCAGTCCTAAACGTATTGTCCAAAAATTGCAAATTAGTATAATTGCGGAATAATGACATGATTTTACACGGATCTATTTGTGGCTGGGCGACTTCATGTAATTACTATACAAAGTTTTTCCCTTTGTGTACGCTATAATTGAAAAGGAAAACGCACAATTACTACCATTAAAGCAAATACAATATTTATTGAAATAATGGTTTAAAGTATATATATTTGGAAAAAAAAATCAATGTAAAAAATGCAAAAACATATTATTGAGATGGATTTTGTTCCAATTAATGTAAAAAAAAATAAAAAAATAAGTTGATATAATATCAATTATAAGAATAAAACAAAATTTGATAATTATATTGCCAGTTAAAAGAACAAACACAGTAGATCAGTATTTTGCCAATTAAAAGTAAATTTGAATACTTACAATAGTATAATTACTATTTGTATAAAACAACAAACAATGAGATCCGCATCCTAGTTGAAAAAGTAACTCCTTAAACAATTGAAGTAAGGAATATTTCATAATTTCAAAATTATTTCATATCATTCTGTATGACTTTGTATTTTTGTTAAATAATAAATAGAAAAAAACACTGAATTGTTTTTATTATGATTTAATTACCCAGTGAGTGGATTCAGAAGGTGATTTTTTTTTAGGGCATTGATTCTGCTAGATTGGTGTCTGATATGGGGCAATAGTACATACATTCTGTAGATCAGAAAAATTGAAATGTTCTTAGAATAAGATATGTAGAAAAACTTTGTTATTACTTCATTGTTGCTCTCTGTTGTATTTATTTTTGTGTTAGTATCAAACTTTTTTATTTCTTTATTAGTCCCCTACCGGTTTAACCGGAGGGGACTTTAGGTTTACCCTCCGTCCGTCTGTCCGTCTGTCCGTCTGTCTGTCTGTCTGTCAGTCTGTCAGTCCGTCAGTCCGTCCGTCCACAAAACTGGATCCCGCGATAACGCAAAAAGTACTGAAAATATTTTTATGAAACTTGATATATGGATAGATGGCAGTATGGAGATTATGCACGTCTTTTTTTTTTCTTCCTATGTTGAAAATTCTGGTTGCTATGGCAACAAATAGTCTGAAAATATGGCAAATTTAACACATAAACTGGATCCAGTGATAACTCAAAAAGTACTGAAAATATTTTTATGAAACTTGAAATATGGGTAGATGGCAGTCTGGAGATTATGCACATCTTTTTCTTTTCTTCCTATGTTGAAAATTCTGGTTGCTATGGCAACAAATAGCCTGAATTTTAAGATTTCTGATTTAAATTTTTCAGCTTTTTCACTATATGTTCTTTATTTCTTAAGGTGTTTACTTCAAACTTTAAATATAAGTTTCTGGTCATCAACCACATCATATGTGACAAGGTTTATAACTCTAGCACAAAAATATCAGTATTACCTCCCTTGAACTTAGATTTTTTAGGGGAAAAAATGTTGTCTTTTTTGAAATAACTTCTTTATTTCCTAATGTATCTACTTCAAACTTCATATATATGTTTCTTATTATCACTCGACATTTTTGAGAAGGTTAAATACTCTAGCAAGACTATTTCCAGAATTATGTCCCCCTTGAACTTAGATTTTTTTCGAGAAACTGGTATTTTCACTCCAACTTCTTCATTCCTTATAGGATTTACTTTAAAATCCCACATCGTAATAATATGACAAGGTTGATAAACATAATTTCCTTACTAAGCATGGAAACTTAACACATTACTGTGATATAGACAAACTTATTTTATTATGTTTTGTGGTTGATATTTTCAAATACAGACTTCATCCTCAAATTCATTATAAATGGCAATACACAGGAGTGTATGACAATTAAAGAACTTTTTGAGGGACCGGTAGGGGACTACTGTATTGCCCGCAATACTATCAAATGCTTGTTATTTCTCTCCCTTGTTTTGTATTGTAGTCCTTTATCCTTGCTAGTGCACTTTTATAATATCTGCGAGATTAACAACGATGGAAAATGAGAAAACAAAAGGAAGTTTTTTTTAGTCTTGATGAAAGGGAGAAGGAAATTGAATCAATAGAATGGCTGAGCCTGTGACCAAAGTGTCAATTGGTTTTTATCGAGTGGAAATCATAATTCATTTGACATCCGTTGTATTGCCCATTAGTGGTGTGATACTGGTGGCTTTGGTGTTGCAAAAACATCGGACGTTTTCATTATTGAATTTTGCATCTTGTGTATAATAAACAGCATAGTTGATTCAGTGGAATGGGAACATGTCACTGTTGGTTCCATTACTCGCAAAATCTGAACTGATCAGATTTCATTTAATGTTGATATATTGTTGCTCTGTTCATAGGAAAGTTTTCTAATGCTTTCACTTAGGATTGGCCATTTGGCAAAATATTATTGCTGAAAATTTTTTCCACTCTAAAATTTTTATTCTCAACAAATTTTCAATTTTTTTTGTTAGCTGATAAACTCTTACACCTAAACTTTATACTCTTTTCCAAATATTTTACATAGTCTCAAAGTTTTTGGATGGATTAAAACTTCATGGTATGCAAACTTTCAAAAGCTGGTATGCAAACTGTATGCAAATGTCCAATACTTTATGCAAATGTCCAAAACTTTACACTTGCATTTGCTAGTTAATTGATTCAGCTATGACCATATATTATTTAGATAGCCTGTTGGTTGTATGTTAAATGCATGGAAGGTATTTTAAAATGGAGCCTATTAAATATAAGTAATCCAAAATGTTGGACTGATCATTTTAACTCTTTGTGCCTAGTTTGAAATGGATAGCTGCTCTTATTTTCTCAACCTGTATGTGATTGCATTCTAATACTGAATAGTTTAATAGTGGTGAAACAATATATCTCTATATTGCAATGCATTTTGTGGGGTGATACATAGCATGTAGGATACTGGATACTTTGATATTTTACTTTGTTTTTCATACAAAATGTACTTTAAAAGTACTTTTACTATTTGAAAGGCTGCATTCTTTTAAAAGTACAAACAACTTTAATTTTCTATGGTTTCATAAAATCTTTGGCCCGTTATAGTAATAAGGTGTTTAGATTTGGCTATAAGGTTAATGCTATTGTCTATGACCATCCATGACCAATCTGTTCCATATAAGGAGGTCAAGCAGATTTTCATAAAGTTTGGTTGTTCTGTGTTCGTGCAAATGACATAATTGAATAGCCATTGCCTTTAGAATGTTGTTGGGGTTCTAACTGGAAGGGGACTTGTGTATTGCTTGCAATTCTTTGATAATTGGTGGTGCACATATATTGTTTAAAATATTGTAAAAAAAAGTCTTTAAATGTTAAAAAAGTTAGAAATTAATGCATAAGATCCTTGTACATCCTTGAAGGGGGTAAACAAAATTCTTTTTAATTTTCGATCATATTAGATGCAGACGAAGAGGAATTAAGGTTTGAAATGATGCTTTTCAATTATGATTACATATATTGTAAGAAGTTATATTGAAGGAGACAACGTGAGTTCATATTGTGTGTGTTAGCACGACTAATCCCTCCTCTCTTTCAAACAAGGACATCTTCCTTAATTGCATATTGATTTATTTCAGCATTAGATTAGGGCTTTATATTCACGATTTTGTCCAATAAAATTTCCACAATGAATGCCATAGATCCGGAATTTCTGGAAAATCTAATTATCCTATGGGTTTAAAATCACTTCTTGTGCATGGCCAGATTATTGAATCTTAGTTGGTAAATTGCTGTCCCATGTCGACTTAAAAACATTTTCAGAATAATTGACCCTTTTCCGGATGAACACTATAGTATGAAATAATTTGATAATCGTGAAATACAACGGCTTGGCAAAAAAGTTCTAGTGATTTATAGTTTGTAATAAATCAGTGAAAAAACAATTGGTACGGGCGATTACGAGTTTTTGATAAATTAAAGAGAAGAAAGTTTTCTTGTGGGTTTTAAAATTCGAGGATGGATTCAATTATGGGTTTAATTTACACTGTAGAAATGGTCCCTTTACAGACATGTTTTGTTTTATTATGACGTATTTGTGAATAATGGCATATTATACGTTTGATTTTATGCTTTACTTAGATAAATTGCCCATCGAAGACCTGGGAAAGAACAAATAATTGAGAGAGAGTTGTGAAATGCTTAGAATGGGTCATATATTATGTGTACTTTTTCTCACTTGACAATGTTAATTTCTCTGAACAGCAATTCATCTGGTCATATTATATTTATTTTATTTTATTTTTTATTGTGGGAAAAAAAGCACACAAGTAGTCTTTATTATGTAACCGGCACCTGCCAATTAACGAGCGAACAGGCTCAATCAATTTTGCTATGTTAGGTGTTATTTAAGGATTCCATTCTTTTCTACATGTATTTTAATATTGTACCCAAGGAAGCTATAATTTGGAGAAATGATTTATTTAAGATTATTACAAAAAAATATATACCAGGACTTAAGAGTACACTGCTTAAGGAAGTGCCCTATACAATCTCCAAAAAATATTGAATGCATGGAAATTGTTCTTCCCATCCTGTGATTTACTTGTATTGTTAAAATGAACAGTCAAATCCAATTTACTGAAAACATTATGTCTGAAATTCGAAGTTTTACATAAACAAGTCTGGAACTGATTAACAATGGGTGTCTCAATGCTTTGAAAACCTTCAATTGTTATAGCTTGTTACTTGTTACATGCAGTTTGTTGCAAGAAGGTTAGAAAGATTAGTTATACAAGTTTGTATATAGGAGATAACCCTATAGCATTATCATTAGAAAATGAAATGCAGTTCTTGAATTAGGAGTTTATCTGCTCTTTATTCAATGGAGGAATAAAAGATGTGTATCTCGTCTTATAGAGCCATGATGCTTCTGTTTTATTGTTACTGAGGTATTAAGGGTTATTATAGAGGTCCTCAAGTGTTTTTCCTCAAGTATCTGGGGGCATTTCTCGAGTGATTTTATCTTTTCCTCGTAAGTTGTAGTTTTACTGGTTATGTGCAATGATTTTATGGTTGGAAATTTTAATTTTACCCTTCTCAAGATTCTCATTGTCGTGATGGTTATAATGATGCCTTTTCAAAACGTAATTGCTCTGATAGTTGTCTCCTGGCCTCTAGCGTTTAGTAGCTTGGATGTTGCTGCAAAGGGTTGAAGTTCCTGCCCTACATATGATATGTAATATATAAACAAAGTACTTCCTGATTCCTTTTATTTAGACTGCTATATCAACAGTAAGGGAATCGTGTGTAATTTCATTCAGAACTTCCTGATATATGTATTGCAGAACACTTTAAAGAATATGTTATAAAGTTCTTTTCAGATGCACACAAGCCTTTCCTCTTTATAGATCTTTATGATATTACCTTTGCCTGGTAAATAATTTTCCTATATTTTTATAATTTTTTCGTAGTTCTACAAATTTTGTTTCCTGTTTTTCACCTCTATATTGATGTTTCAAATTTTATAACATTATTCTTTTGCTTGATCTTGGTGAAGTATTGGGTAAAATTCCGTGTTAATTTATCTTTGGTGCTCTCAAATGCTTGTAATGAACTGTTGTTTTTCTGGAATGGATTTCCTCTACTTTTAAAAAAAAGAACCAGTAGAAGCCTTTGATGTGTTTGCAATTTATATGAGATATATAATGCATTTATATGAAAACGTGTCAATTTTCTTCCTGAATAGTGAGAAATAGGCATGTACCACTGCGGATACTAGAGAAAAGATGTTTTAATTAGAAAAAGTTCTGCATCAGTGGGCAAGGTGAAATTGAAAATCAGGGTATAAAAGGGTCATGTTTCTGGAGAAACATCAAGCAAGTCTTATATTATTGTTTAAAAATTTAAAAATCAACAGGTAGAATAGCATTATTTGCAGAAGCTGTCGATTGTGTCATTGAATTTATGTTATAGACTTGTATTTTATTGAAATTTAAATAATCTTCTACTAACTTTAGAGCTGTAACGGTCAATGTCGTAAAAATAAAAAGCTAATATTTTAGAGCCTAGCTTAACAGTGTTGATCTCTAGGTTTCTCAGTTATTTTTTAGTGCTTATAGTTAAAGTTATGTTAGTTATTAACTGGCAGCTGATATGGTATTATTACTGTCTTTGTTTTATTCTGAGTACAATGAAAATGGTATGTACAGAAAGTACATTAGCCAGATGTGATCTGGTTAAACAAAGGTACAGCATTGTGGAATAATTAAGTTCTTGATGTGCCATTATTGTCGGGAGTGCTCTTTAAAATTTCATGGTTTTCTTGTCAAAAGAGTGAAAATAACAGATTTTTTTTTATGCACAGAGTTGTAGCATTCATAGCTCCTCCTAGAATTGAGAGTGGGGAAATGTGACAATTTTATGAAGATTTTAGCTGCCCAGAGGGTTCGCTGTTTGAAGATTTGTTTCTCATGTCTATAGAGAAGAGGGGTCCCATGGGAGGAATAAAAGCATATGAAAATAGAAGAATAGTAATATCTGAGGCTAAGTCTATATCGATTTTGCATTTGCTTTGGCATTTTATGGAACATTTTGGCTTTTCAGACAAAGAATTAGATAGATAAAGTATTTTATGTGAATTGTAAACAATAGAGAAAAATGAGATAGTAAAGGCATACTTTATAAGCAATTTAAAAACAGTTTTACACTTGAAAGAATCATCATTGAAATTGTCTATTTTATGAAAATAGTTTCTTCTCACACAAACAGCTTTATGTATTATAGAATGCCTCCGTTTTAAACGGTTTATCTTGTTTATGGATTCTAAAATTTCTGGTGAATTTCTTGCTTCGCTTGATTTTATCCATTCCCTGTTTTATTGATGCGGAATTAACAGCTATTGCTATGCGTAAAAGCAAGTGCTGGCGTGTAGGGATTTTAATTATTCATGGTATAATTTGTCGAAGGTAGAGTCCCAGTGGAGGTGCCTCATAGTGGTAAAACAAGAGCCTTTACTGTCTCGTAGTGTTGACGATGCCTGTAACACTGTGTTGACAACGCACATAGAAAGTCAAAATTAATTGGCTTCATGATGAACTCCGTACAGCGTGACTGTTGAATAATAAATGTGTCCTTTTTTTCACCGATCATTCTCTCAACGGTTTCAAAGAGAACAAAAGTATTTTGTTTTTTTGGTTACAATTTCTGTGAAAGCACCCAATTGAAAACGATTTTATGATAAAAAGCAGTACAATAATTCTGACTTTGAATTTTTAATTGCTTATTACCATTATTAATTGCGTATAAAAGCCAGTTTCAGTGGCTGGTTTGGAAAAAAATAATTTTTTTGTGTGTTCTGGTTGCCTTTTCATTTATGATAAAGGAGCAGATTACAATAAATGGGTCTAAATATTATATTAATTATATTTTATGGATGCCTTTTTAACTTGGGATCAAGTGAAAGACAATAATATTGCCGGTGATCTATTTTAAATGGTTTATTTATGCTAAAATTATTTTCTATTTTAGGAATCCAAAATGTATTTGTCTAGTAAGTTATAGAGATTTGGACATGCTGAAAAAAAAGCCCCCAACCCACTTTATCACTTGCCTAAAAAAATATATTTTCACTAGTATATATACTGAAACACTTAAGCCAAAAAGAGGGGAAAAAGATTGACAATTTAGAGTCTCCACTTCAACATACATGAATTAGTATAATGAAAAACTAGTAACTTTTAATGTCATGGTGAAATGTGAAAGAAATGATTACCACATTAGATTGGGATAATATCCTTTCTTTCCGCAACAATTCCTTGAGTATCTGATTGGTATGGGGATTGCATGATGTCATTTTTCATCCCAATTTTCCCTGCTGACAAGTCTTTGAAAACTGCCGAATTAAAATCCGTGTCTCACACCATGTAGGCATTTGTTGGCAATACTTGACAGACTTTGGCGTAAAATGTTCATGGACACCAGGACTGTGTCCCAGTATAGCTTGATGAGATGTTTGCATGTTTGGTGTTTTGGACTGTCGACAGTTTTAATTTCGTCACAGAATAACACTATTACTCTTCTAACAAGACTTTTACAGGCTTGTTTAGATGTCTTTCATGGAAGAAATCTGGCAGCACGACACAATAGCTCGATGATTGCCACAAAAGAAAAGAAAAAAAAATAAAGAAAAGAAAAAGAAAGAAAAATCTCCTGCTGTTTTTTTCATTACGAAAACTACATTACCGTAATCATCTATTGGGATGTAATGAATTTGTGAATTAGAATCGCCAATAATGAAATTCAGTTAAACAGGTTTTAAATTTTTGTGATGCAACGAATTGAATTTAGAATTTATCTCTCTGTGATTGTCCGTTTTTATTAGGAGATGTTGGAAGAGTTTGATTAGAGGTCAGATATTGACATGTTTATTACCGATCAATGATTCGATTCAGCATGTACGTGCATTACCCCTCCAGCCACGTGTTCAATTTACATGACAAGGTTTAATGAACTGACCTGTTTAACTAGTTCAAATGACCTTACCTTAGACTCAGAATTCATTTCCTCTATAATTGAGCTCTATGTTCATTTTAGTAAGGCAGTCATATTAAATATTCAATTAAACAATGTGAATTAGATATTTCGAAACAAAACTATAATAGATTGAATTTGTAATTGAAAATTGTCGAAGAAAAAGGACAAAGATCCTAATCGTCAATTTAGGAATAGATCATGTAGAAGTTAAATTTAGAACAACTATTGAAATGTTAAACCATTGCAATTATGATTTACCTTTGCCAGTAGTTTTTTATTAAAAGTTAGGGGGGATTTGGGCCTGTCTTACAAAACCCTATGTACAGTCTGATCAAATTCAAGGAGTCTGTTTGCTGTTTGATTTATTAATTCTTTTCATATTAAAATGCTTCGCTTAAACAATGGCCACTTAAAAATTCAGAATTGTTCAAAGTTGAACTCTACAAAGTTGGACTTTAACACGATTGTAATGGTTCAATACTATTCTTCTCTGCCTTGACTTGACAAACATGCAAGAACATGCTAGGCAACGTTTTTTTTCTGTGATCCATTTATTTGATGATATGTACACGTTTATCAACAGATGACTAGATGGCTTGCTGAAATTTTAATATTTATTAATGCATTTTCCTAAAAGCTTGCCATTGTATCAATGTATGATCAAAGAAATGAACTTTTTTATTAATATATGTTTATTTGTCATATTTGCATTAAAAAAAAAAAGAAGAGAAAGTCATTGAACAGCATCGGGGAAAAATTGTGACATTATACGGTTGAACTAGGCACGGTATTATGTTGGTAAATAGATACAATTGATAAAAAAACCGAGCCACAATGATTATTTCCATATAATCTGACTATACAATATGATGGCGGAACTCTACAAAACTCGTAACAAAAGCGAGTACATTTTCCCTAATTGAAAAGCAAATATTGTGTTTGAAATATTCATCAGGTCGCCAGCATCTGGATATGCATATTTCTTTCTGGTTGTTGTTAAAAAAAAAATCTAAACAAAAAGAACAAAAAAAAAAATCTAAATAAAAACCAAACAGCTTGTATAAGTAGTCACAGAACTAATTGGCAAAATTGTGTTCATGCTGAGAGTTGTTGATTTTTGTTTAAGGATGTTTAATTGTTATGAATTTGACTTTGGTTGGCTGTTTGCAACATTTAGTTATACACTGAGTTCTTCTTTTATGAATGAAAAAAAAAACAACAAAAAACAACAGAACTTTGTTTTTTTTTATTGCTGTATGTAAATAAAATTTAATAAAAATATTTTTTTTGGCTTTTGACTAATATGAATCCAGCAAGATAAACTTCATGGCAAGATTACAAGAATCCCTCATATAATGAAAATAATAAAACAAAAAAACATGTATTTTTGGGAGAGGGGGAGTTAAGGGGGTTTAAAAGAGGGGATACATACTGTTTCAGACAAATTACTGTTTCTTTTCATTTCTTCCGTTTTGTAATGGACACTTGACCTTTGCAATTTAGTATGAGAATTTTTCCTGATATTCCCAAATTTCATAAATGATTGTGAAAGATTTAAATCAGAATGAGTGTATGCTTACTTAAACTTATCAATTTTCTGTCTATATTTCTGTCATTTCTGCTACAGAATTTACTGTATTCCATGCATTACTCAAGAAAGGCATAAATATATTTTCTCTTGGCTTAATAGCAAATATCATTGTCTCGTTTGTTAGGACATATTTGGTCATAGCACTGCGGGTTATTCCCTGGAGCTAACCATATACCTTGTCTTGTCACATAGGACGACCGCAAGCATTTCTTATTGACCAGCGTCTAGCCTTAACTACGGCAGGAAATTGTTCCATTTCATCTAAATAATCAAATTTTTGCGCTGTAAAGGCTGTAACATTGTGTTGAAATCACCAGAAGGTCAGATATTTACTGATGCCAATTCCATCTAATAAACCATTCGGAAACACACAAAAAATGTGAAAATTGAAAATACGGTATTTGTAGAAACTACTTCGTTATCTGGAAGGAAAAAAAAATCTCGTTTGGCATGACATTCTTCATGTTGGTGTCATGACAATGGCTTCATGTTAAAATGTTGTCTTCAGTCTGTTGGAAATACAAAAAAAATGTGTTTTTTGAAAAATTTGTTTTGCAAGGAAGACTTGTGTTAATTACTCATTTAGCCATGCATTTGTTTAGCTAAGTCCCCTACTTTAAATGACTCATCTGTGGACATGAACAAATCTGATTTGAATATTATTATTGAAATTCTATCAGGATTTTGTTAATTTCTCTTAATTTATTAACAGAATAGAAATCGTTTTAAGTTTTCTTTTGTTCTTTATTGTTTTCTGTATATTTTTTTAATACCATTATTATTTTCTGTAATTTTTTTTTGTACTTTTATTGTTTTCTTTTCCCCCCAAGCTTTATATTTTCTTAAATATTGAGAATAATTTAAAGCCAAAGAATAGTTAATTTGAACATAATGAAAATGCTTGGTATAGAAATAAAGGTTTATCTAGGCAATATCAGTAAGAATGCAGATGTCTTGCTATTCCTTTCGGCGAAAATCGTGTCAGTGATTTCCAGTTAAATGACATTATATTTAGAGAAAGTCTTCGAGAAGAATACTGTCTTCTGAGAGCAGATGATACTAGTCAAAAGCAATTAAGAAATAAGTCAATATTGTCACATAATACCATCTTGAACACGAATTCCCGAACTAGAGATGTATCTCAAACATTTACCTAGGGGGATTAAATTCATTTTAAAGTTTTTAATCTTTTCCTGATATGTGTAGAGAAGTACTCAGCCTTTTGAAGCACAAAGTCGTTTTATAATAGATTTCATGTCATCGAGGTTGTTTGAACCGTTAAGTAAAGAATTCCCAAGCCCTAATTTACATATGAAAGGTATTATGGGTAAATCGCAAGTTTGATTTGATGCAAATGATGATTATGTTTGGTTAGATGTGCATGATTGAATGTACACTCGTCAAAAAATTTCGACCACGCTGATTTGTCATAAGTTTGGGTCTGAATACATGATTGATCTTGAGGAAATTGTACAATATAAAGTGATAGGTACCCCTGAGGCTGTGCTGTCATTTTACTAATTTAACTAATTCAACTTGTTCACTTATGGGGTTAACTTAATTACCACCTTGTTGCCTTGTGGTCATTGATTGTATGGAAACACTTTTACATGTCTCTTCGACAGCTGACACTAGAAATTTTCATATTGGATATTTTCTCATATTTTACACGAGTTTCAAATGTTTCTGAATAATTTATAAAAATATATGGATTTTTAGAAAGTTGATATATCGCTGAGAGTTTATAGTTTGTAGAGTTATCAAAGCGTGTGTCATAATTGCTGATTTCAGTTTTCCATTGTTGAAGTGACCATGAATAAAATATAATTGCTGCCATTTGGTAGACTGAAAAAAAAAATCAACAGCGACTGTATAGAATGCGGACAGGATAATTACCCCTATGATTGTCCCGTTTGAAGCACTATTTGGCAATACGCTCATTTAAAATAGTTAAACATAGTTAACGGTTGTTATTTGTAAAGGTCATATGAATTGATGAGAGTTTCAACAGTATTATCGCTACACGTTTCCTAACTTGTAATTGGATGGTATTCTGTCACCGCTACTTCTTGTTTCTGATGAACAGAGAGACAATCACATAAAACATTCCGTCAGAGAAAAGAAAAGGACTTTTATATGAATGAAAAAAAAATAATACCCAGCGTAGATTACTCACTGGCTTAATACCATTGTGCTTTAGTGGAGCAAGATTTATTGAGTCGTTACATGTGTTCTATTCGTATCGGATGTGCTGTTACTCCATGTAGAAGTGTGTGCGAATTGACAGTGCATGACACCATTAGAAAGAATAGAAATTTATTGAACGACACAGTCCCCAAGGTAAGAGCTAACAACCAGATTGTATATCATCTATAGGCGGGCCATATTCCACACAACGGTGACAAAGTGTGTAAAAAATTCATAGTTCATTTCCTCGTAGAATTCTCTTTCTAGGAGACATTTATTCGCTTCATACCATTTTGCTATAGGCAATTGGAATATATGTCTCACTCTGACAGATTTTAAGTGACATACATGTCTGTGATTGTAATTTGATTTAAAAAGCAACACTCACTGTAGTGGTTATAAAAGAAGAGATTGCATTCAGTTTAATGAACGAGACGGAGTATTTTCCGTCCCATTGTTATCCATGATTGAAGCACAGAGTTTGGATTTACTGACTGAGCCGTTGATTATCCCATCACCCGCCATTCAGTCAGTTCACAAGTTTGCCGCTGCTCCGTCTACCGCATTAACTATCAATACCGGACTATCAGGACTCGGAACTTCCCCTCTTTACGCTGCACCAGCACCAACTCTTAAGGCAGTTTCTACTGTACCGACATCGACAAGGCGGTTTCTCGGACCAGGACTCACAAGGATGCATCCATACTATTACGTTCAATACGTTCCGTTGGACCTTAAGCAGAATATGGTAGGTAGAGTCTTAGCTATTTTGTGCTAGAGTTCATTATTTAGTATATATATATTTGTTCATTGGTAACTAATATGTTTTACTTTTCAGAAATACCTTTTATCGTTATTGTTTTAATTTGTGGGTGATAGAATTTATATAAATGTGAAGTATAACAGCTGTTTATACATTGTATGAGAAACAACTTCATTTTGTATCTATATCATTATTATTATCATTAACATTCAATGTTTTTTATAATATACATTAAAGAAATAAAACGTGAGTGAATGTCTAGAGACAGCTGTTAAAGATGGTGTTTACTATATAATTTGTGCGATCACTTCCTTCATTGTACAATGATAAATCGCCACAGGCATTATTGTTATTATATCTAAAAGCCTATATAATTACTGGACAATTTAGATATTGAAAACTAGATAAGATGTTTAATAACATCAGTTCTGTTAAAATCATTCTTCTCCAATGAATTGGAAGTGATCCTTCTCAAGATGATTTTTCTCCCTCCCACTGTTATATTGAAATGTTCCTAGACATATTTATTGCTCATATTTATTCATCAAAACATTAAATTGACCTGGAATAAAAATCTTGATATATATTGTAATTGCAGGGATGATATTGAAATCTATGAAATATACATGAAATATGATATTGTTTCCATGTAGGAAATATATTCAAAATAGCGTGAGATGATGTAAATTAGAAGTTTTAATTAGAAAACGTTTATATGTTAATTTTGAAATTCTGGTACTACATTGTTTTCTCCATGTTGTTATTTGCTGATGACTTATAAACTAAACAAAAATGTTTTTATTTTATATTTATAACTTCATGTATACATCTGTATCAAATGTGGCAATTAGTGATTTACAATAACATTTATACATGTATTCGGAGAAGAGCATATGAACAAGCTTTGGGTACTACATATATTTATTGCTTTAATTTTCATTGTAGAACATTTAGTGAGAGGTATGTACCCCCATGCAAAGTAATTATAAATTACATTGTAACTCATTTTGAAACCTCGATTGTCGTAGAAGTTTAATATTGTTAACAAAAAACAAAAAGTGCCTAGAAATAACAGGATTGCCTTAAAACTAATAAAAAATCTCACCTATTCACTTTCTTAAACAGAATGATTTTCAGAATAAACAGATTCAAATAAAAAGTTTAACAATAAGTTGAAAACTTTGTATTCTCAGATTAGGAAAATGTATATTTCTGTAACGTACCTGTGCATATTGGCTTTTTTTACGTTTGATCACAATTATTACGATTACCTTTTTGACTGTCTTTATTGAAATATGATATTGAAAATGACTTCATGTCATGTATTTAATTTTAAATGTATTGCAAAATGAAAAGTATATAATGTTTCTTTCAATGGAAACAATAAAGAATTTCACAATCTGCAGTTAAGATGACTTTGCAATTCTTCGTTTCCAGTCCTTTGTTCAAGTCATGTTGGAGAGAGTAGTGTCAATTTTTTTTACAAAGGCAAATAAGGAAAATTTAAACTAATACAAATATTGTCTGTAAACTTGCATGATTAAAAGAGAATGATGAAACTTGATTGAAACAAATTGATAATAAAATATAGATGCTGCCATCCTACTTTTCCAATTATCTGCCCCTGTAAGTCATGTCTGTTTTGCGTTCTAAGATTATTTTAAAGAGTAGATAATTCAATATTTTGTCAAGTAATGCTTTATATGATTTCAAATTTCAAATGTTGGTTTATTTTGTGTTATGCCATGGTTCAAATTTTTGCCAAAACTCTTGTTTGGCAGATTTTATTCTTAAGTTGCCTATGAGTTATGCACTATTTTTGAAGAAAATTTTAGTAATGTATACTCATTAAAGCATACCAAAACACAGATTACACAAAATTTCGTTAACTTGTCAGCATGACTGAAAATGAAATGACAGATAATAAATTTAAGTTAAATAAAGTATTGATGTAATTGATTTTAGGTTGTCTGCTATTTAAAACGAGCAAAAAGAAACCCATTTTCAAGGGCAGATAACTTAAAAAAGTAGGGTAATGACCTCAGCAGTTTAGTTTTAATCATGATTCCCTTTAATCTGGCAAAGTTTTGGAAATCTTTCTTGGGAAGTTTAATTTCTTCTTTGACCTTTTTTAAAATACCCTTACTCTTAGAAATGTCTCTGTTTCAATGAATTGATCATTATCATCGGTAGCAATTTTTGAAACATTTGTTAGTTAGTATAATTGCAGTTTTTAAGGCAAATAGGTGTCTTTCAATTTAAATGATGGTGTTTGTTAAATCATAACAAAAGTTGTGGAATTGTTGTCTTTCATTCTTTGGGTGTTTTGCACATTATTTCATTTGAATGTTTGAAAGGGTAGTAAAGATATACATATAGGTATACAAATATAAATGTAGTGTCACAGAAAGTGTACCATTTACTTAGTTTTCTACCATGGAGACAAAATATCCAAACAAACATTTAGAATGATGAATAATAAATATCTCAGCTTTAATGAAATATGTTACAGACACTGGAATTGTGTTTAGTTTTTTTCCCTTTAAAAGATGATAAAAATGTAATACATACAAGCTGTATTATCTAGTAGAGTAATAAATTGAATTATATCATTGAAATAATAAAGATAAAATTATGATAAGTGAATTTCAGTGTTTTACAACTGTCAGAAGTCTTCCAATTTTATATTTAACTGTACAGAAATGCTTCAAGATTTAAAAAAAAAAAAAATTTTTAACTTTCACTCACAAATTGTTTTGGAATTTTTTAGCCCTTCATTACAAGATTAGTTTGAATTCTTTCTACGGTGGTTTTACATTATACCTTGGCAATAAAATATGAAAGAACAATGTTATTATGATGGGTCCTACTCAAAACCTCTAATGTCTTTTTGATAATCAGATATGTGACTTGAGTCATGGTAAATTAACTTAATTTTAAATCCAAAAAAGTTGGTAACCGTTATTGTGTAAGCTTTTTAAAAGTGCAAAGTTCTATTTAATAGTATTTTATGTTATATAATGTATTTTCTCTGCATAATAATAATAATAACCACTCTAATAAGGGGTTTGTAATGTAGCTAAATACTTGGTTGAAATGTTTTGAAATCTTTATATTAAGCATTGTTTCTACATTGTATACATGACATTTTTGTTACCTAGGTATTTAAGAACCACTTACATGATTGGCAATAATATTTTCCCCAGATAGTATTCACGTCATGATAGGTGTTTCAAGTTTTATCCATCAGAAGCATTTTAATGGGGGATGTTTTAAGAAACCATGGCTCTAATTCTCAGTAGAGTATCTAAGAAGACTATGGATGTGTTGCATTGTCTTTTAGAGAGGAAAAAACTAGTTAAAGGTCTCTCACTTGATTTTGAGTGATATTATGCTTGCAAATACTGTTATTATAAACCTGACATAAAATTCCCAATTTGACTCATTTCACAAAGAAAAAATTCCCAATTTGGTACTTTACTAAATCAAATATTCCAAATTCAATAGATACAGGACCCATTCCCAATCAAGTGCAAAAAAATAGCTGGTTGAATAGAGTCTGGTCAGACTGTCAGGATGTGTGTGCTGGCCTAGCTTCCTACTGGTGGCAAAGGCTTATCATTTAAGGTTCTGGCATGGGAAAGGTTTAGATATAAGACTGATTTGTGGGTTTTGGACAAAACAGATATTTATATTTTAGAAGAAAAAAAACTAGGTGAGAGACATATGTAGTTTTCTGTTTTGAATGCTACAATTACAAAAAGTAATTTATAAATTTTAAGCTACAATTACAAAAACGAAATTATAATGAATTTGTCAAGATACACAAGAAACAAACCCGAGTGTCTATGTGGATACACAAAAGACATTATCTAAGATAGATCTTGTAACAATAATTGCCAAACTTAAACTAATATTACCAAATTCCAGAGAGTAGGGGACAAGTTTGATTAGCAGTAATTTTTCGGCAAAGACGTGTATGTCAACAGAGTATAAAAAATTAGATTAACAAATATTTGAAGATTAAGAATTCATGATTGTTTTTGATTGAGAAAAACTTGGATACGTGAAGAAAGATGACATTACTTGTCTGTTAACGGGCGGACGAATGTTTGCGAGCCCTCCAAAAACTAGACCTGTTCAAATATCGTCTGAGTAATTTGTAAAGAAAGAAACCATCAGATTAGTCCGATATTACATGTACGGAAAAGATAATAAGATTTATGTCAATATTAACTAATAAGTGTGGTTTTCAGATTTATTATATGTTTAAACATGTTAATTCGCCTCGAGGGTAGAATCTACATTGTTAACCAAGAACTATTTGCCGAAATTACGTCTTGTATTAATGAGCGAAATTCTGTGTTTATTTTGACTTAACAAATTTATCACCCCCATGTTGTTTCAGTCTTAATGATGTAATTAGTTACTTCATATTATGAAATCCTGCGATAAGTATCCTCCTATTTAAGGTCAGACTGCGCATTATATATTAATTCTAGGTGGCCAACTACAATCTTCTTTAATAATTTCAGTCCATCTTCAAGTTGGATGGAGAGAAAAAAGAGAAGAGATTGTGGTAGATCTTCATAAAAATTCAGTAATATTATATAAATCTTCAATAGCCTTGAATAAAACTTCAAAAATCTAAAAAACAAAAAAAAACTTTAAAAATCTAAAAAAAAAAATTAAAAAATCTTTAAAAAATCTCAAATAAAACTTCAATAATCTTGAATAAAACTGATAATCTGGAATAAAACTTAAATAATCTGAAATAAAACTAAAATTTTCTTCAATAAAACTAAAATAATCTTGAATAAAACTATGAAATAATCTGGAATAAAACTTTAATAATCTAAAATAATGCTGTAAAATAAAATAAAAAAGAAATGTAACTTTTTAAAAAGTTTTTCTTTCTCTTTTTTGCATGGCCTGCTTCAAAATGTCATATTTTTGGTCCAAAGATCCTTTGTTTTCCTATGAATGAAAAATCAAAAATTTTAGAACTGTCCTTTTCATCTGATTCAAATTTCAGAAGTTTTAATGTTTGCATAGCAGACAAACAATCTAAACTGCTATTCATTGTTTGAAAACAAAAATTTTGTCAACAAATTTAGTTTATTTTCCATCTTCCTACTCTCCCTGGAGTGGCTGATTTTTGTAAATGTCCCGGCTTCTATTTTTGGAACTGTGAATTGTTCATTTTTTGGGGGGATATCAAGATGAAAATTTTAAAGTTGGTCAGTAAAAATTTGAGATTAGTTGGACTGTACAGGCCCTGCTCTATAATGGTAATGGTAGGAAAGGCTTAATACTTTGTTTTTCAGTAGGGTAAGAGTTATATGGGATGAAGAAATAACAGCGGGCAAAAAGAAATAAAAAGTAATTAGTAATGATGTAAGTAAAAATCAATGACATAATGTTAAATTTTTTATCAAAGTTAAATCCCTGTACATGTATATGTTAACTATTTGAATCCCTGCAGAATTTTTTTGACTTGAATTATCTTGTTAAACTTAAAATTTAAAATTGCAAAATTTCTTTTGAAACTTTTTTAAAACAATTTTCTATACATGAAAGTTTTTTGAGTCACGCAAGATAGTGACTTTTTGCTTTCTACATTAGTAACAATAATTACGGGTATTTTCTACCCTAATTGAATGGTCACATTACAGATTTTCTTAAAAAATTGTCAATTTTTCGTCAGTTTTGGATAATTAACCTTAATAAGGTATGTTATTTAAAAAAATATTTTGGTACTTAAAACTGCATGGGGCCCAGACTTGTTAAAAAAAAGTTATATTTATTAACACTTGTTGAAAAGCGTGGTAATTTGTGTTTGTATAAAAGAAATTATCTTGCCTTAAAGCACGTAATATCTTCAACTTAACCATAAATAATCTGTCGCTCTACAAAATCTATAATTGCCATGTATTCACCATAGAGTTTTTGTTGCTTAATTATGACTTTTGTATGTTTAAAATTTGAATCATCAAATGTTAAACAAAGCTTCGATTTAAGCTTAGATACAGCATTGTAAGTTTAACAAAGGAAATTCCCTAGTGAAACCTTGTACCAAAACTATATGGGTTTTTATGATTATTTACATTCCTCTATACATTGTCATTGTCATGGAATCGAAGCTTCGTTCTCCGTTGAACAAATGAATTTTTTGTAATATGGTTGTCAGAACGCATAAATAAATGTTAGAAGTGATCGTTGTTCATAATGGGGGTATACAATTGTTTTGTTCATCCAATTATCGGGTTTCTTTTTATGTTTGCACAATTTTATCTTGCCGAGAATTTATTAAAGTTTGGTTGGAATCTGGATATTAGGGCTTTGTTCTATAAAAAAAAAAAAGAAAAAAAAGAATGAGGTTCATTATATGTATTTGCCTCATTGTGAACATGTTTCTGCCTGTCTCATAATTATTTTAGTTTATACATGCTTTGTCATTTGAGAGTAGAATAAACTTAATGATAACAGCATGGTATCATATAACTTCATAGTTATTCCAGAGTGAAGGTTTTCATTTATGAAAATAAAGAGAAAAATCTTAAAACATTTTCCTTCATTAAGAAAAGTTTACAAGTATTTCTTTATTTTTTGATAAATTAGCAAATAGTTAAGTTAGAAAGTTAATTGGACCTTTCATATATTTACCAAAGTCTTATTTTCCACTTGAGTAATACCAAGGATTTGTATTCCAGTAACTTGATCTCATTCAGATATTTTTTGACGACTGAAAAACTGCCGAGTCATCTAATTCTTGGCAATGCATCAACAGAAAGAAAGAAGTTAACAATGATTTTATCTAAATAATATTGTGTCTTGGATTTTGAAAATAGAAAAATAGAACAAAATCATAAATAGAAATGATAGTATTAGTCTTTTTATTGTTTGAAGTTTTGTGCTGATACAGCATTTTGTATTTTGTCAAATATTTTGTTCTGTATTCAAAGAAACACTAGCTGACAGCTTTGTTTAGGATTCTCCATGGATTTCTAAGATTGAAGAACAATGACATGCAAAAAATGAAAATGCTCCTATAAAACAGAATAAAGCACCGGGCATTTGAGGTTCTTAAGTAATCAAAAATTTTAAAATGAACAAAGTTCGTTAACTGTTTTATAGGGGAGGTTTTTTTTTCCAGCCTGATATTAACAAGGATTTGAGGTATTAAGATCGGTACTGGGAACTGCAATGCATTATTTCATGGCAAAAATTCATCAATTCCATTTGCTCCAGTCATACTGTTGTTGAAATTCCATTAAATATTAACGACATCCCTGTATGTTCGATTTCTGGTTATGTGTAAGAGAACACATTGTTACGTGGCTGTTTCTCACCCTCAAAGTGAAATATGGGTCTCTAAGGAAAATCCGCACACGTTTTTTTTTTATAAAATTGTTTTCTGGTTACTTCGGTGAGGTAAAGCAAGACCTGTAGACAGTGTACCTTAAGTTGACATGATTTTTGATACCAAGGCAAAGTTGAGGAAAAACCTTTTTGTAAGTGAACTGGGTCATCATTATTTCTGATACCTTTAATTACGAAGTTCAGGAAAACCTGTGAAAGGCGTACCATTTTGATGAGACTCTTACTGATCTCAAAATTAAATTCTAGTCATCAATTTTCATACAAATTTACAAAACGAGAGTACCTTTAATAGTAATATTTCATCTCAAGTCCAGCAGACGCTATCAACTAAGTGTTAAAATGACACGTTACGTGTTAACTTGGCTCAGATAGAAGTTGCTATTTTGAATTTATCACTTTTTACAAGGTTTATCCAAAGGTAATGAAGAAAAATTTGTAACTTTTGGTTCTTTCTTCTTGTTTTCTAACAATATTTTATTCAAGATTAATAAAATTAATTTATTGTGCAGGGACAATGATTTTGTTGTTATATGGAATTGACTGGAGGAAATCACTCTCAAATGAAAATATCTGTTTCCTATCACTATTGGGAATGTAACAAACTCATCAATACACAGTTATATGTCTCTGTTTTGTCACTTCTTGGATTACATAAGTTTTGATAATTAATTTTATGTTATGCACCCTTCCCTGCACAAAATTATATGAAAGAACTATCTGTAAAATTAAATTAGATATATGTATTTTGGAGACTGCTATAGAAACCATTTATTTTCTCATATATCGGTTAAATGAACTGACATTAGAGGTCCCATCATATTGTTATATCAATGTTAATGTATTTATAGCTCCTTGAAATTTCCAGAGGAGAAAAAATTAATTGTGTAAGAAATATGAAAGAGCAAAGAATTTGCACCTTCCTTAAAAAAGAATAAAAAGCCATGAAAAACCAACAACAACGAAAAGGAAATGTTCGCACGCAAACATGCTGTTAAGTTTATATGATGTAGGTCTGTTACTTAATTCCATGTAGAAAGCTTTATTTAACTTCTGTTCACCAGGATAGGACATTTTGAGAATATACCAGACTTGCAAGCAAGTGTACTCCTGCCTTATATCACCAAATATTGTAAACATTACGTCCCGAGTGGTTTCAACTGACTGTGTAGACACAAGATGACTACGTGTAGTTACAAGACGACTCTGCTCTGAACATTATTGTGCAATATTTGTAACAGAAAGTGATCCTTTTGACAAGAATATCTCTTTTTCAGTAGACAGACATGTAAAAATTTTGTCTTTTACCATTTGCTTATCTATTTGAAGTACAATGTTGTATTCCCATTCTTGTTCGGGGAAAAATGTTAAAATTTCTTATTGAATTACCAGGCAACTGGCTTGTGCATTGATGGTCCAGAATAAATAATGATCCCATTATCATTGGCGAAGCCGCATCCCAGGGGGGATGTGTCGCCATACAAGTAAGAGTCTACCTCGCATTTTACAGGCATCATCGTGGAAACAATGTCATTTCGAATATTCAAGACTTTGAAATGTATTTTTGACATGGCTTTTAACTGCATAATGTTGTAATGTTTACTACAGCTTTTAGATTGAGATTGGAAATATCAAACTTGACGGCTACTTTATTCAATATGCAAGCTTTACGTTCTTTTTACCAGAATACCATTTTATAGATGCATATTTATATTTCCAGATGCATTTATACGTAAAATATTTTAAGTACTTATCGGTTATTTTCGAGTATTTATCAATAACCTAGAAATACTATCTAGGGATGATTTTATGATAACTTTTTTATGCATTTAGACAATAATATTACAGCTAGCATTAAGTGAAACAATGTAACAGCATAACCCATAGGAAATAATGATAATGATAAGAATCGCGAGGGTTCTGATTCTAGACAGATATTCATACAAAGTCGACCATTCTGAGAAGAAAGTAAAATAGTTTATAGGACCATATATAAGTCGAACTTTGGTCACAGTCTGACATATCTGATAAAAATTGTGTAATAAATAAAATATTTGTTTATTTGTTTTGTGTCATGTAGGGGTTTCATGGGGGATTGCAACTTTATTTCAATCATTTACTTACTGGTAATTACTTAAACCATTACCATTTGCTTATAATTGTATAATGAACTTACATGTTTGTAATGTCAGTATCAAAAATATTGAAATTCATGTTAATAATGATTTGAGGTTCATTTAATTTGTAACAGTCCATTTGATTTTTTTTTAATTTCAAAATACAAAAAATTGATGCACCAACAGAAAGGAGCCTGGATGCACTGCATGTGCAAACTTTTCCTGGCTCAATACTGGTGGCAAAGGCTAATTACTTCCCTTTCCAGCAGGTTGGGGGTTTTCTGTAATGAATTAAATTTTTTGATGTTTTGGGATTCAATTGTTGAAAGTATTATTCAAGAATTCATTTTCATTCAGATGACTTGATAATTTTGAATTAGTCTACATGTATAGATATTTAGTGTGATAAGTTTGAATGTAACAGCTTTGTGAAAGGTAATAATGATTTTCACTGTATTATTCTAAATTAGGTGACATCTGTAGGTCCTCTTAATAATCATACCAGTAAATTGTTCTTTGTATCTGAATAGAGTCTTTGACCTTGAACTCATAACTTATTGGAAACAGAAGTGATTACCCTTTGTCACCAGCACAGAGCCAGGTGAGCAGTGCAGTCTGATCAAGCTCTACTGTTGGTAGCCCAAAGTTTTGTATTTTGATGCCCAAACTCCTTTTCCCTATAGAAATTTGGGCAAATCCATAGTACAAATTCACCAGGTTAAGTAAGTAAAATTTTACCGTCTAGACAACTTTGCAAATGTGAGTATTACCTAAATGATATCATCTTCTCTCAATAATTAATTTGTAAACTTTGGTCATGCTATCAAAATTAGACTAGTAATAGGTCTTTGAAGAGAAGTAAGTTGGTCTTATCCTATAAATGTTTTTGCATTAATGTTTCATGTGAAGCAGTTATAGAGAAGGTGAGTGTATCTGCAGAAAGATGTCGGATGTCGATGTGTACAATTAAGTACCGTCTATAGGGTCATCTAGGGACTTTCCCCTGCCGTCTATAGCTTGATAATAGCATTATTACTTTTAAAGCCACTTATTATATATCTTTATCCTCCAGTTTTCACATCTACGCAGTCTTAATGCCCTACTACCACTAATTTATTGTTTTTCTTGTGGTGAGGGGAAAAAATATATTGGGGGATTGGTAGCATTATAAAATGACCATTTAATTCATCAGATCATTTGTTATAATGGTATTTTTAAAATGCTACATGTTTGTAATGTTGCTTTTCATCGGATAATCGTGACGTTTATATAATTTTATATACACATCTGTGGTCAATTTATGAAGAAATCTCACTTTTTTTTCCTAAAAAAAAAATGATGCTTGCTGTATTATGAATTCATTATAAAGATTTCAGACAAGATATATGGCCATACATATAAACAATTGTTTGCAATATATATCTGAACAGCCATTTATATAGGGCCATATAACCTGTCAAAAATCTGTATATCTTATAATATAATCCTGCCTTGTTATTGGTATTGTAAGTTTTAGATTTCAGTGTTTTCAACAAATTTGAAAATTTTCTTGGTCACAAGTATACCATTTAAAGTAATATGTTATAAAATATACAAATAGCCTTCAGGGCTTGATCATAAGTTATAAATCTGTCAATGTTATATTGATTAAATAGACCTAGAGATATAATTCTTTAAATGATTCTGGCTTTAATCATATAATATTGTGATTTAATATGTCTCATAGGCTAGGGATAAGTGTCAATGTTAATGAATAAAGAAGCAGATATTAACCATCAAATCATAGAGACAGAAATTACAAATTAAATTTTAATGATTTATTGTAATAACTAATCATGCCAGTTCCAGTGATATGAACAGAATGTATATAAATGTCATATAAGCAATAGGCTCTGTAACTTGAGTAGTACTCAAGGGGCCATAACTCTAGCATGTTTATGACATCAAATAGTCAGTAGCAGGCATAGATAAATAATAAATGGACCATAACTTGAGCATGTTTCAACACCAATGAACAATGGGCCATAACTCTAGCATGTATATGATATCAAATAATAGTAGGCATAGATGAATAATAAATGGACCACAACTACAGCTTGTTTCAACACCATTGAACAATGGATCATAACTAGCATGTATATAACATCAAATAAAAGATGGGCCATAACTCTAGCATGTATAAACATCATACAAATAATAGTCTATACATGAACATCAAATAAAGGCCTTAATAATGAAATGTTGTTTAATTACCTTTTTAGTGATACATAAAACACAAACAGAAAGCTGAATTTTATCAGTATAAAACCTTGTAAATATCACAGAATTATTACTAAATTGTAAAAGTACTGCCGCACAAAATTGGCTTTTCAATATTTCTTTCATTTCCTGTTTCAAATATTTTTCTCTCTTATTTCGGTCTGACCTTTTTCTCTTGGTGTTATAGACGGGGAAATCATACACTCGTATAAAACGGTCTCAACTCGCAATTACGGCTGGTAAATACGTTGTAATGGTGGAAATTACTTTAGATATACATCAAATCTTCATCGTATATGGAACTCCCATTTAACAGTCATAAATTGAGTCCGAATAGTGAGTGAGTGGCGCCAAAAAACAATGGGCTGATATTGCATCGAGGTCTTTGATATAATCTAAATGGTGCATTAAAACGATGTCTTCCAAACCAATAGGACATTTACACTACATTAAGGAAGGAAATTTAATTACCAACAGCCAAGTCTTCCATTCTCAATAATAATTTGTTTGCTGAAGACTATAATTGTTTGATTTATGTATTTTGGATTCCTTACCATAGTTTTCAATTTCTTCGTATTATGTGGTTGATATTCCGTAAATTGGCATAAAAAAGTTTAAAAAAACCAAACAAAACCCCAAATAAACGGTTGATCATGGTTATGCACCAGTGTGGTGATCACAAGACATGAAAATTAATGTTTGCAGATATATCCTCTCTGGTGTCCAAATTTTGAAATAGTGTTACTGTTATAAAAGTAAGTTTATAAATGCGTTAATCACTTGCTGTGGTGCAACATTGTTTGACAAACCCACATTTTATTCTGAATATTTAAATTTGTTTGTTTCATTAGGAAAAAAAACAAAACAAAAAAACAAAAAACCAAGAGAAAAAAAGGATCTGTTACAAAATGACGTATAGTCACAGTTGTAATTAGTTAACTAGAAAGGTGCCATCTGGGCTCTGTCTTTCTTAATTAAGTATGTTTTCTCTCACTTACAGACATAGTCAGGTTTTTTCCCCTCCACTGCATTTGTTGTTTTTTTCTCTCTCTTTGACAGACACTGTATCACAGTGAAGGAATTGTTAAGTTTTACACGACTGCCAGTGTGGAAGACACATCTGCTGTGTTGCACGAATTGTCAGTGTCATCGCCGTGGAAATTTATTTATTTTATTTCTGTGGTCAAATTGGTTTCTAGATTGGGGAGGAAATTGGCTCTTGTCCCTTATAATTGTCTATATAGAGAAGTATAGTAAAACAAACGTGTATTGTAGGAAATGGAGTTTCTTTCTTTATCGAAGATAATTTTTTTCTGCTGATGTAACATAGAGGATAGGCAGACGGTATAATTTCATTATGCTGGTCGCACTAATCACATATTATGATGCTAAAGATAGACTTTTCTTCTCTAATCATTAGCTCATTATGATAATTTATTATTACATTTTGTGATCACATAAAACAAGGGCCTGTATATGTAAATATGTGTATAAATGTAAACAAGCCAAGTCAGCGGCTGAAGAGTCAGTCAACTTGAAAAAGTGTGGGTAGATTATGTCAACAAAATCTCTGTGTGTTATAATGTAGAAATAATAAAAAAAAAACGCTTTTATACAAACATGCTGAAACGAAATTTAATCACATTTTTTGATGGCACAGTTTTTAACCTTTTTTTTCAAGGGAATGAAATAGCTTTGTTAGCAAGATTTTACAAAATACAAGCGAAAAAAAATAGTGATGTTATAATTATTACAGATAAACAAATTACAAATTTGTTCTAATGAACAGTTAAGTTATATAATTATATGCATATATCATTTTTGCTTGCACCATGAATTACAAATATAAAGTATTGTGGTTGCTTATCTGGTTGTAGCTTTGCAGATAGTAAGATCTGCTGAAGAAGTTAAATTCTATGAAGTTATAAGGTAATGTGGTGATATATATAATTATATGACAAGGCAAGAAATTAAATTTATTGTACAATATGCTATTTATTATTAATATACTCGGTATGTTGTATCACAGATTTGAATGCAATAAATAAGATATAGCACTGTTAAGTGTGCAATAAGTTTATGTGTTAATGTGATGTGTAGCTGTCAGATAAAGTAATCAATGATGTAACAATGTAAGATAACTAAATTGGATAAAATTCTGCAGGAAGTAAGTAATTGAAAGATATAGATAGGGTATCAATTATCCAATTACATTGATTTGCTACTGATTCACATGCTGTAAGTGATAATATGTCACTGAGTGACATGCAGGAAGTTGGCATATTACGCTGCTGAATGAACAATGTGAGAGTTATTGCACTTAGAACAAGTTAAGAAGTAGGACAATGTAATGTAATTAGAGATAAATAATGCTGTTAAGTTAGAAATTAAATTAAGTGCGTTATATTATTGTATAGCAGGAGCTGACAGGTTCACATGAATTGTTGGAAAAACTAATCTTTTATTTCTTGTCTTCAGGTAATGATAGTGAGTCTTGCTTCCTGGAAATGTCCCGTCAAAAATAAGGGTACCATTTTCTAACCTTTTTCTTTCTTTTTTTTTATTTTTCTTTCTTCTAGTCTTGACTTTTTTTATATTTATCAGTCAGCCTAGTCATCAATATATGTATGGTAGAGTAAAGTTAAAGTCGTTTCTTTTTTTCTAATTTGATATTTTTTTAAAACTTTTTTTTTTTGCATCATTTTTAACAATTTGTTTCTTACACCATTTCTTAATAAGGCCATTGAAATCCAGTCTTAAACCGGCATAACAGTTTTGTGAACTCACTTTTACTATGAAGTAAATGCAGGTAATCGTATAATTAGAGGATAAATGTGAGGCTAGTTAAAAAAAAAGGCTTACCTTAGGCATTACTTTTTATCTGCCTTTTAATAAAACCACAGCCAGGATAAGTTACCTTTTGCAGAAGAGATATTGCCATGTGTATTATATTACATAAGAAACTTGGTTATATATATACATTCATATTACACCACAAAATTTAATGTGGTTAAAGATCTATAAAGATTTTGTGTTACACCAAATGCTTCATGTAACAAACTAGATTTTGTTAAATGAATATAAACTTACATCACAAACTAAGTTATAAAATACCTCAAACTTGGTCATATAAAATCACAGAATTGGTGAAATATTATATAACAAGCTTGTTAAATGAATATCACAAAATTGAATATATAAATATATCACAAACCTGGTTATATACATGTTACAAAATTGGTTATATAAGTATCACAAATACGGATATATATAATACTTCAAATAGCTTGGTTATATAACAAAAGGCATCACATGTTACATATACATATATTACATAAAAAAAACCTAATGTTATATAATAATTTCACATTAGAGACTTAGATTAGTATGAAATACTTTTTAAAGTCCTTAAACCCTTAACTGACTCGGATTTTTCTCCCTCCAGATTTATGTTTTGTTAAGAATGACTCAAAAAAGGAAATTTGTTTATTTCATTCAATGCCAAAATTGTCTACTGAAATGGTCGTTAAAAAAAATTAGGCTGGTAAGAATGTCCTCTGGGATTGAATTTGTCTGCTTTGGCATTTCTAATACAAATTGGGTTGGCAGGTATATCTATTGGGATTAAAATGGAACGTGGGATAGGGGAGTATTGTATTTTCCTACTGCATCTACACAAGAAATAGCTTTACTTCGTATTTTAAATCGCTTAAAACAGGAATTGAGATCGGTATAAATAAATCACGACCGATGTATGAAGAACCTAGTCTGTATACACTCAGATGTAAGGCTTGCATTTTCTCTTATCTGTGAAATAGGTTTCTAAAAACAAATTTAGTTTATGACAATGGAATTTGTAGATTTATCTTTGAAATAAGGATACTTTCTGCAAGGGTAGCAGAACATGCTAAGACAATTGACTTTATCTGCTAAAAAAAATATTTTTCATTTCGTTTTGTGAAGATTTTTTTTTTGAAAGTCTTTGATTCCTGTAATATTAAGAGAGAGGAAATCCTAGGCCCATTATGGCTCCCCCCTGCAAAAACAGACTAAACATGTTATCATACCAAAAATTACCATTTTTCCATTTAGGGTCCATTATTAAGCTAATAAGGTTTCCATGGCAAATGGCTGTTTTTTAATCAGTTTTTAAAACCAGTGTGTTTTTGAAATCATTATTGCAATTATCTTCTGTAAAAGAAGTGTGTTTCACAAACTGTTTTCTGTTGGGGTATGACTTAGGATTATTCTGACATGGTTACCATCGGAGGATATTTTGTAAACATACAAATTTTGAAAATCGTGAAACTTTGGTTGTTACCTGTATCGGAAGTCTCTATTCGGTCCCTTTTACTTGTTGTATCTTTTCTTGTTTTTCCCCCATTATTCATTTTCAGTTTTATGGTAAAATGTTTTCCCCCCGTGGTTTAGTGTTTTCATTGAATGGCATCAAGTCAAATATACATTTCCATTTTTCTCTTGTAATTGTTTCATATCTATTTTTCAATTTTCGCAATTTTTCTATTCTTTTGATATTTTTCTATTGAACATTGAAAATAAAAAAAAGAATTTCTTTGTTTTTGTTTTATGTGTCTTGGAAGTACTTCCTATTTTTTGTTTCAATTATAATTATGCTTTTTGCTTTATTTTTTCTTGTTACTTTTTGTTTACTTTGGGTCCCAGTGTTTTGTTTTCTTGTGCAAATTTATTTGAAGATTAAAATTTTACTGTCATACACTTTGACCAATTGGCCAATTTTCCAAACTGCGTACTTTTAACTGAAATATTTTCTCACTGAAAAAAATATATTTATGTTATGTTTTAATACTGCACTTACTAACAATTTGTAACCTAAATTTCTTTTCTTTTTTTTCGCATTTTTTACAGCATTTCACATAGTTGGCAGTGTGTCAGAAACTGCCCAATATTTCTATTTATTTTGTATCACAGACCAGCCATATTACTTGTTACGATACTAACTGTTAGTCAAAATATTGGCAGTTTTTATCTTAATGCTTTGAAAAGTTTATTTTCTAATTTAGTCTCAAAGGGTTGTGTGATGGTTTTTTAGAACAAGACTACCATTTTAAAGTTATGAGTAAATGGAGGATAAATTCTACTGCATGTCATTATAAACAAACAACTTTTATTTTAAACCAGTTTTAAGCATTAAACTGCTTAAATTCCTGAATGAACTTGTTTTCAGCTTTCATTTTTGACTCAGTGCATTGGATATCATAAAGAAAGTATGGCATGTATCAGTAGCAAGCTGACTTGGTCTAAGGCTGTACAATTTGAAGGGGCTACATTGTTTATTTCTGCATGATATTATCATTTGATACCTGCAGAAAAGCACCATCCCCATCCCCTTCTATCCCAATCTCCACCCCACACGCCTCTGAATTGCCCAGATAACTCAATTTATATGAATTTTTAGAAATGATGACTCAGCAAATTTTTGTTGGAAAAAGAAAATTTTAGGCCAGGACGGGGGGACAAGCGAAGGGTTAGTGCTGGACGTGTAATTTTTGATGATTTTGTTTATTTTCTATAGAAAATGTAATGTATTAACCTGCATTGTAGATGTTTTTTGCAAACTTTTTCCAGCATTGGTAGAGTGAGACCAGCATGCTTTCAGCAGTAACATAGGAAAGCTGCCTTATAAACTTTTTCATATTATTATGATATTTTCAGATATATAATCAATATAATTATATTCATACTTTTTGTGATAACTATTGTGAACTTGTCTGAGGAATGACTAGTATTGTAACTTGTATAACTTAGATTTTTATTCTTAGATTATTTTCTGCCTGTATTTTTTTTTTATATGATCAGTGTCTGTAAAATAGAGATAAAAAATATATATCTAGAAAATATTTTCCTATTTCCTGTTTTGAATGTTTCTTACCCTTTTGAAATATCTTTTAAATTTTGTGCTTTTAAAATTTATCACTTTATACATTAACATTTTTTTATAACTTTATTATATACTTTTTATATAAAGATAACTTTTAATAATATTTTCGCAAGATTTTTTACTAGTATAAAAATTTATATAATTATTATCAATGATTTGTTCAGAGAGCTCTACACGGATTTTTTTTTCTCAATTTATTCTAGAAATTATTGCATATGTTTAGTTTATTATTAATCATGTAAAAATATGTTGAAACATGCTGTATTTTTACTTTGTTTATTGGTGTAACATGTAATGAAATGAAATGATGATAGTTAATGATTCTACATGTTGATTTGGGGAATATTTGGGTAAAAATGTCTCCAACTTGTTTGTATTCCCATGTAAGATAATGGATTTGCTGGTGACTCAATTTTAATATCTTTAAAATTATACAATCTAAGTGTTTTATTCTTTGCATAATTTGCATAACAACACAAAATCCCTCCTGATGTGAAAAAATGTTTAACGTTGCACTTTTTAAATAAAGATCAGTTAGTTTTTTTTTCGAATATTTAAATTAAACAACGAAATACCAGATATACTTAAGTTGGTTGCTTAGTTACTGCAAGAATTTTTTCTCCCTTTGAAATGTAGATATAAAACTATGGTTTAAACATTTTTAATAATCATTGAAAGGAGAAAAATGTAAGGGTTAAACACGAAGTTTGGGGAAAGGGAAAAAAAATTTGAAAACATAGGTTTTGATTTAAGGGGGAGGTTTTATGTTGGTTTTGCCCAAAGGAATGAAATTTTTCCTCGCATTATTTACCTAAATTAACAGGGAAAATTATGACCCATTAAAAATTTGTGACAAATCGGGGCACTAACGAGTACCCTGCCCTCCAAAATCAAAATTTTAGTTAAGGCCTCATTAATTTATTTAAAAATTTAAATTTTCCTTATGGGTTTTGGGGAAATAAATTTTTAAATTAACCCCAAAATCAATTTTTTTTTCCCACGCCCCTTAAAGAAATTTTACCCAAACCTATATGGTTTGTTTTTAATGATTATCTTTTAACGAAATTTGGGATGATAGTTTTCATTAATATTTTGTTGTTTCATTTTTGCCACCAGAAAAATAACCCTTCAAAAAAGGGAATTGATGTTTTTCTGTTTTTTTTTTAACTAAGAGCGGTCGGGCAAATTTTGATATTTAATTTAAGGGAGTGGGGGGTAAATGAAAAAAAAAATTTTCAGAACCAGTTGATAAATAAATTTTGAGAGTTTTGTTGCTAGTAGGGTAATTTGCAAGTTAAAATGGATTTCCCCCTTTTGTAAAAGCTGGACCAAGCACATTGGAGCCGCGTCCCCCCACTCTCTTACTGTTGGTCCACCCCTCAATTACGACGGGATTTGAAGTTGCTATTGCTAATTATAAATGACTTAATTGCTTAAAGTAAGGCCAATGTGCATGTATGTGTAGTGTGATGTAAGACTTATATATGACTTTATAATACTGCACGTTTGTAACGTCATTTTTCATTGGATAATCGTGACGTTTATATAGTTTTATATACACGGCTGGTGCCGATTCATGAAGAAATCTTACTTTTTATGCCCCCACAGAGTGGGAGCATATAGCGTTGCACTTGTCCTTCCGAGTGTCCGTCAGTCCGTACGTCCGTCCGTCCGTCCGTCCCGAAATCTTGTGAACGCAACTCCTCTTAAACCGGATGGCAGATTTTGCTTAAACTTACAGGGATGAACAACCTTAATGTGTAGATGGTAGTAAAGGAAGGAATTTATGCTGGGACCAAATTTAACAGAATTATGGCCCTTTGTTGATTTTTTCACTATATACTATGTAGAAATTTTGTGAACGCAACTCCTCTTAAACCGGATGGCAGATTTTGCTTTAACTTCCAGGGATGAACAACCTTAATGTGTAGATGGTAGTAAAGGGAGGAATTTTTGCTGCGACCAAATTTAACAGAATTATGGCCCTTTGTTGATTTTTTCACTATATACTATGTAGAAATTTTGTAAACGCAACTCCTCTTAAACCGGATGGCAGATTTTGCTTAAACTTCCTGGGATGAACAACCTTAATGTGTAGATGGTAGTAAAGGGAGGAATTATTGCTGGCGACCAAATTTAACAGAATTATGGCCCTTTGTTTATTTTTTCACTATATACTATGTAGAAATTTTGTGAACGCAACTCCTCTTAAACCGGATGGCAGATTTTGCTTAAACTTACAGGGATGAACAACCTTCATGTGTAGATGGTAGTAAAGGGAGGAATTTTTGCTGCAACCAAATTTAACAGAATTATGGCCCTTTGTTTATTTTTTCACTATATACTATGTAGATATTTTGTGAACGCAACTCGTCTTAAACTGGATGGCAGATTTTGCTTAAACTTCCAGGGATGAACAACCTTAATGTGTAGATGGTAGTAAAATGAGGAATTTTAGCTGCGACCAAATTTAACAGAATTATGGCCCTTTGTTTATTTTTTCACTATATACTATGTAGATATTTTGTGAATGCAACTCCTCTTAAACTGGATGGCAGATTTTGCTTAAACTTACAGGGATGATCAACCTTAATGTGTAGATGGTAGTAAAGGAAGGAATTTTTGCTGCGACCAAATTTAACAGAATTATGGCCCTTTGTTGATTTTTTCACTATATACTATGCAGAAATTTTGTGAACGCAACTCCTCTTAAACCGGATGGCAGATTTTGCTTAAACTTCCAGGGATGAACAACCTTCATGTGTAGATGGTAGTAAAGGAAGGAATTTTTGCTGCGATCAATTTAACAGAATTATGTCCCTTTGTTTATTTTTAGTTTTCAACTTGTGGCACATGTAGTCCAAAAAAATATTTGACCTAAAGTATTAAGATTGACAGAACAGTGGCGTGTGGGGGCATCCGTGTCCTATGGACACATTTCTAGTTTTCTCTAAAAATGATACTTGCTGTATTATAAATTTGTTATAAAGATTGTTGACAGGTTATATGGCCGTATATAAATGGCTGTTTGCAATATAACCCTCGCCTAACAGCTCGGGTTATATTTACAAATAGCCGTTTGTATAGGGCCATATAACCTGTCAACAATCTTTATAACTAACATTATACTGTTAGAAGCTCAATTTTCTTATGTTAAGATCCCTTTAATTAACGATGGGCAGATCAAAATTGGGAAGTTGACAAAGTTTATATTTTGTTCCCTCTTAGATAAATGTAAGGTGAAGAATGCCATATAAGGAAGTAAGTTTTCAATACAAAAAGCATAGCACAGATAAACACTTTCAGTGTCATACATATGTCATTAAAACAACGGAGATGTATTTTAATTCAGTTTTGAAGATGTGGAGCACACATGTTTTATAATGCTCTTTATGAGAGCATCTGTTTTGATGCTCTTAAAATTACAGAATGGAATGGTTTCAGGCAATCTTAGAAAATAATGTAATAAAACCGGTATACTGTAGTGGCTTTATTAAAAATTGATGTGAACATCCTTAATATTTAGTCTGCAACTGGCAAAATATACAGTATACAGGGGTAATATTTTATGCACAGGGAAAGTGAAAAAAAAAATGTTGGTATCACTGGAAAGTTATTGATACAAAAGGGTAAAATACTGATATTGCAATTGTAAAAATACTGATATCAATGGGTAAATTCCTGTTATCATACAGGTCAAGTGCTCATAATATTAGGCAAGGTGCAAATATCACCTGGATGAAACATTGATATATCAATGGGTATCATACAGATATCATTGGAACCTATTGGGGTAAAAGACTGATATAAGTGAGTAAATTAAAGATATCAATATGGGAAATTATGATATCAATGGTTCAAGTACCAACATTCCTCACACTGACAGAAATGGAAAATTTAACAAAATAGTACCTTTGAACATTTATTCGGCTTTGATACCCTAGGAATGGTTTCTTTGTAACTTTTAAGTGGTGATAAATTTTGTAAATTTTGGTATCGTTTTTCCAGCAGTAGGGAAATTTAACATATTAAATGAGAGTACTAGATAGATACTGGTGATATGTTGTCTATGTCACCCAGGCATCAGCTGTTCCTGGTACTAAAGCATGTTGGTCTGTATATCACACAAAACTTACAGCTGCCTTTGAAGGAGTATGGACACTCAGCATTCTGGAGAATGCTAAAAATTAGTCTCGTATAATTCTATAAAATATGTGAAAGAAGAAAATTAATGACGGAACAGTAATATTGTACCATTCTATTATTGTGTTTTTGTTTTTACATGTCTGTACAAAGATAAACTGAACAGAATAAAATTGCCCTTTCAAAATTAGAAAACAAAGAGAGGGGAAAAAAGTTAACATTTCCCTACAGGGAGTTCACAATATCTGTGGTGTTACGAACACCTATTCATAGTCAAACACAAAAATGTTCTGCATTTCACTACATCCCATCTCTAAAACCTTTCCCCCCCAACCCCAAATTTATGGTTGATTTAATTTAAATTTAGGAAAACAAAGGGGAAAAAAAATTTTTTCCCCCAAAAAGGAAATTTTTATAGAATGTTCCCAGCCCGGGAAAAATTTTTATGAATACTTTTTAATTTAAGGGATGTTTTCACACTCAGTGGCCCTTTTGCTTTTTTTCTGTTAAATTGGGCCCAAATCTCAGGAAATTGCTTACATTAAACTTTGTTTGTGAACATCCTCCCGGGACAAATTTTCCGTGCCAAACCCTTTCTTGCTAAATTTAAAAATAATTTCAAAATTTATAAACGGGTTTAAAAGTTACCCCACTACAAAAAACATTAAAAACCATTTTCTTTTTATTGTTTTTTCCCGAAAACCCCGGTCGATAGGAAAAAGTTAAAATGAAAATCTTTCGGTTAGGCTTTTTAGAAAACAGTCAAAAAGCCCTGGGGCCCAATTTGTGCATATTGTTTAATGCAGGTCAAATAAGTAAAAAGCTGTTAAAAGGATGATACAAGATTATGTAGGTCAGAAATTCAATTATTAACATTACACTGGTATTATCATTTACACTGGCAATTCCATTTAAGTTTTGTTTCAATGTTACACCATCACATATTTTAACAACAGAATTAACCATTTGAGATGGTCACAGGAAAACAAATTATTTTTTTGATTTGGCCTGAAATGTTATCTGTATTGTTTATACTGATGGTAATGTTGTACAACCTCGTTGGCTTTTTCAATAACTTATTAACTTGGCATCTGCAAAACAGGAAACCGGATAGTGTTTTAATATTTGATATATTTCTAATATATTGCTTGAAAACCGAAACGTGTAAATAAAGGAGATGAATTAATAATGAATGGCCATTGTCACGAAACATTTTGATCTGTTATTAGTCACTTGGAAACGCATAATTTAACCTTTCTCAGAAGTGCTTATGTTTACCTTTTTTAGAAAATGCAGAATTTTACCTTCTTTTTTTTGAGAAATGCAAAATTTTATGGGTTTTTTTGGGAAAAGCGCAAAATAAATTTAAGTTAGATTTCATGGAGTGTAAATATTTCTTGTATTGTCATTTCAAATTATTTTTTTATCAATACTTATTCTGCTTGGTCCAAGAAAAGTTCTAAAATATCTGTTTAGTTTGCAGAAATTACATGTATTCCACATGCAGTTTTTCTACTATGTATACATATGTGTGAACACACTGGAAATATGAGTCATACATTTACACGGAACTCAGTGTAATTTTTAGAATTTACACATACAATTTATGCATATTTGTATTTGTGATGTAAGAAAATAGTAAATAACAAAAAAATGGAAACTTTAAAAAACACCAAAGGCAAAATCATCGGTGTTTCTGGCTGTATTTAACTGAGTCTGTTAAGGTGCCAATAGTAGATGCAAACTATTCATGCCTCGTATGATTGGTTTAAGCAAAATTCAACATTTAAATATGGAAATGGTGTAATTTCGAATAAAGAAACATACGCAACAATGTTCATAAAGCAGTAGTTGGTTTACCGCTATGTAGTCATTCACGATTTTGATTCCATGTAAAGATAAAGATGTTTCCATGAACAGAACACACACAATCTCTGAAGGAATTGACTGTGATGAACAAACATGGTAGCTGCGTCTTTAAGGCCGTCCTTTTCTATGTTTTTTTTTCCGCCTGAAAATCTCATTTCTGCTAATGAAAATTTCCTTTCACTTTAATGAAGAAATGAACAGTTTTATTGAATTTGGAGGCTTCTATGCACGTTCTGTTTCACTTACAGTGTGCATTTATTGTCTGTTAAAGAATAAAGAAGACGATATGGGAGATGAAAAAAAAAGAAAATCATTTCACTATAGAAATAAAGCAGTTGGGATGTTTTAATTAATTTAAACATGATGCATAGGTTATATAGTTTGGCAAAAACAAAATTTCCCCGTGCAAGTGTACTGGGAATTAAAAAAAGAAAAGAAAAAGACAACAATAACTAAAGAATTCCATATATTTTGAAATAATTTTTTTCCTGTAAATGAAGTTGATTGATTTTCAAGTTGTTGCTGGTGTTGTTTTGAAAAACAAAAAGCATTGAAAATGAATGGGTAATTTTTTATCTTTTTGTATTGTACAACAAACAATATAACATGGTTTTAAATGTTTTTAAAATGGGTATGGTTTTTGGGAAAATTTAAATTTCACAAAGAATTATTTTTCTTTTGGGTGGCGAGGAAGTGATTTTATGAAAAAAAATGAGATTTTTTTGGAAATTTTTGGGGTCCCAAAAAATCATAATTGAAAATTTAAAAAAACATAACAATAGCCGGGGATATATTATTGGAAGTCAATTCATTAGCCTAGAAAATACCACTGAGTTCATAAGCTTCTCTATATTTGTTGTACCTCACGCTGTCTGGTAAAAATATAAGGACACAAGCTAGATTTTTTTAAGGGCAATTTGGTCTTTGGTCTGGTAAAATTTGAGGACACTAGCTATATTTGGTAAAATTTTAGGACAGTAGCGCAGTTTGACTTTTTAAAGCGAGCACTGGCAAAACTAGTTTTCATTATCATATTGTATTGTCCAGTGTGAGGGCATGCATTTTAGTTCCATGCAACATTGTCTTGAGTTTTTTTTTAGGTCAAATTTTTAGAACGCAGGAGAGTAACGTAATTTGTATTAAGTATTATAATCATTTAAATTTATAAATGTAAATATTTTAGAACAGTATACTACAGAATGAATTATGTTTTGGTTGAAGCCACCAAAGATGTTTATGTATAATTGAAATTTACAAAGGTCTTCGTTTAGGGTTCAATTTTCAGAAAATGTCTCAAGAAAATGAAGGTCCATGCTGTCGATTTTGAATCAGTAATACATTTCAAGGGAAGCTATGAAACAAATATTGTTTAAAATGCAGACTGGGTTTGAGTGAGTCCATTCATGTCGAGAGATGGTGTAAAAGTGCGACATCTCTCATGTCGCACTAGCATTGGCTTAGTCCATTCATGTCGAGAGATGGTGTAAAAGTGCGACATCTCTCATGTCGCACTAGCATTGGCTTAGTCCATTCATGTCGAGAGATGGTGTAAAAGTGCGACATCTCTCATGTTGCACTAGCATTGGCTTGAAATACAAAGTTTTAACTTGCAGGGCTCAGGATTAATATATTGGTGTATATCAGAGGAAATCATATTCCATCCCACAATGTACAAAACCCAAACTAGTAAACTTTCTGTACTTAGAGATATTGGTTAATTATTTACAAACTTCTGTAGGCATGGACAATTCATATGTAGGCGTGCAATATGCTTTTGTGGTGAACATAATGTCCCAGAAATAATAACAGTGAAACGCAAAAAAAAAATATATAAAAGAATACAGCAATGATGGAATAATATTGGAAGCCAATTCATTAGCCTTTAAACTGGCAGCACATATATGCCTAGCGCTCTCCAGCTATGGGACCGCAATTTTCATATTGTGTATTGAACACGGAGTCCCTGGGTATATCACTCAGACAGACTAAATATTTATTGTTGATGTTTGTGAAATAATGGACTTCATCATATTCTACATCATGTTTTTATCATTTTTCTGCCAAAATAAATGCTTTGTTTTGTATACTACATACAGTTTTATTTTCCCCAATAGCAGCCAACAGTTATTATTGATATGGTATTGTGTCCATTTTTATTTCGAAATTTTTCTTCTCTCAGAAAATTACGTTTTTAGTATGTTTTTTCATGTGTGTGCTGTTTTTTGCAGTGTTTCTAAAATGATATATTATTTATTTGAACTTTTCAGTCATGAAATATTGTAATTTGTAGTTTTGCGGAAAGGCTTTTATTTATATGGAAAATTGCATGTTCACTTTTTTGTTCTTCTATTTGTTTGGTAATTTATCACTTTTAAGGAAGGAACAATTTATTTATATTTAAATGAAGAAAATGATTAGGTAAGAAGAAAATTACAGTATTTTAAAATAGAAAAAAAAAATAATCTCCTCATTGGTGAAATTAAAGTTTCCTGCAATGTTTTTGTTCTGTTAAAATTTCTGTTAAGTTTTTGGACACTTAAACTTTGCTGAATTTGTAGAATAGATTTCACCCAATGCTTTGAATTTGAAGGAGTCCATTAGAAGGTAAAGCTATGATAGTAACTATAGAACTTGTTTAGAATCCAGAGATGTGGATGTGGGCCTGACTAAACTGGTTGGAAAAAGCCTGCTGTAGCTGCTAGCAATTGAAATTTTTTACGATAATAAAAAATGAAAACAAAGATCAGCAAGGCAAAGGCAATGGTCACAGGACTCAGCCTAAATAAGTCTAATGTCAGAAAATGTTTAAAAGTTTTGAATTCTTGAAAATGCATTAACCACTTTTTTAAGGAGAAAGTAAAAGAAAATTGTTTATCAGTTTACCTGTTCTTTGAATAGGCAACCTTTAGATGGTGGCAACCTTTAGATGGCTTATTTTTGAAATAAAGTAATATTAAAGAGTGAATAGGGGCATCTGTGGCCAAGTGGTGAAGGTCGTTTACATCAAACCCATTGCCACTCACCACTGTGGATTTGTATCCTGCTACAAACTTTTGACTCTTTCATACAAGGAAGCTAACCAGCTAGCTTAGGGAACATCAGTGGTTCAACTTTCAGGTGTCTGTTTGCCCTGAAATAATGCATGGAGAAGCACCTGAGGTCTTCCTCCATCAGTATAGCTGTAAAATCACCATATGATGTATACTGTGTTGTTGTGACGTAAAACCCAGCACAAAAAAAAAACATAAATAAAATGATAGATTTCTTAATTATACAAAATATATCATAAAAAGATATACAGGTATTTAGAGAGAAAACTTTCTAAATATAATCATTTCATAAAGATAATACAAATAAGCCATGGAAAACTACTTTTATAGAATAGTCACAGCTGAAATTTTATAACTTATATCGTTTAATTATTGTTAGATAAGGAATATAAATACAAGTTTTAATGTGACATTATTAATATATAAAACTCATTTTTGTCAATCTCGATCAACATGCTTTTTGTTGTTTTCCGTCCTTGAAACTCTAAATAAGCAAGTTATATTTGAAAAAAAAAATACTTGTTACTTTAAACATATTTATTTTATTTGGCTCAATTGCCAAAAAAGTTCTTGCAACTTACATGAATCATTTTCGAGTCTGCTTACTAGAACAGACCAGTACTGATGTCATACGAGGAACCATGGTCATGACCCGAGTATTGCTCGAACCCATGATATAATGGATTGAGCTAGGTTTAAATGTAGCAGTGTTTCAAATGAAGGGTCTTTGAAAAAAAAAAAAAAAAAACAGAATTTTTATCATACTTAAGTGATATTTAAATTTATTTCGCCATTTCTTATGTTTTACAAATAAGTTATGTTTTAAATTTTTAAGTCTGATAAATTAATTTTTTAAATTTGATGTTTCATGTAATCAAAGCATTCATCGTTTCTCTTTCTTTGTACTATTTAATTGTTGTGCATTTAGCTTCTCATTTTTCATGCAATTTTGTAAATTATTTGAGCTTAATATTTTGTCATCACAATTTTGAAAAATTAATGTGAAAAGAATTGCACAGTTTGATTTTACAGAGCTTTAGTATAACAGGAGTTGAAGGACAATTTTGCATATGAATTCGCCCTACTGAATTGACACGATATTTCCTATGTAATTTGCATAGTTTCTTTTGAACATTTATGTAAACTCCGTTGAACAAATGTTGATGGCTATATGCTTTATTATGTGTTTTCTATTGTTTATAGTAGATAGCATACATTATCTGGTAACATGTGTTTGTATTTTACTTGCATTGTCAGAATGGTGACAGGTTTTCGGGCATTGTCTGTCTGAAAACTTGTCACTAATCGCATCTACTACACATTGTGAGACGTGTTTTATTGTGCAATAAAGCACACACGTTTAGAATTTTTATCGACAAATGCCTATTATGCATAGAAGCCTGTTAAAATACACCAGAACACGACATAGTGCAAGCTATGGGAGACTGAGTCTCATAAAGTGAAAAAATTCTATATTAAGAAAATAATGATACTTAAGATATGGTTAAGATATGGTTGGAAATAGTAACAATATAACTCTAAATACTCCCGCAGGGTCTCCATGGCTTAGTGGTTACGATCACTGAATTTGAAACCACTAGTTTCTCACTGCTTAGTGTTTGAGTCCCCGTCAGCAACTGAATTATTGAGGAATCTGTCATGCATACAGATTTTTGTTAGTTCTACTTATGTGCAAGTTAATGCATGAAAGAAACAGTAAAATTTGACAGTTAGCGAGTGTTAGTTTGATCTGAAACAATAACAACAAACAGTAAAAAAAAATGCAAGTCATTGTAAAATCATTCTTGTAACCAACAGTAAAATAGTAATCCCATAAAACTATCATCTAATGTTTAATACATTTTTTATATGGATAGAAATACTATACATTTTGACCATAATGCCATTCAAGTATTTATTTTTTATTTGGAAAAACCCTATTTCCATATTTTGACATATCTCTTTAAAGCTGTTTATGAACTATAAAATATAGGCGAGCCTTTAATACTGTATTTTTGTATGTTTGAAGCTAGCATTTGTTTGGTTCATTTATTATCATATTATAGTGTCAAGAAAAATGAGTTAAAGGCATTGAGCAGGACAATTTTCCGTCATTTACACACCATCTCTGAAGCATTTAGTGTAGAATTGAGTGGAAATCAATAGATAATCGCTTCGTAATGGCTATCATACACCAAATATTAATGCCGCCTGTCTACAGTAATGGCCCAAGAAGAAAGTGAATGTCGGGGAATAGAAAATGCTCGGACATGATAAGTGTATACAGTACATTCAAAAATAGGGCATTTCTTTTGGCCCTTCTTGTACTTTCTCCATATTTGTTATTGCAATCCTGCAGATTATATCTTAAATTTCTCAATAAAAGCCTTGAAAATGGATACAGTTTTTTTTATTTCATATGGATTGATATTCAGAATAGTGTAAATTGAGAAAATCTTGGTTACAATATGCGGGAAAAGTTATTGCACGCTTCTTGAATGCAAATATTTCAATATTTAATGCCATTCCAATTTGATATATGCCCATTTGTATTCACTGGGAAAGGCTTTTCAGAGCTTTTTTCTGACGAGGGTTCGTTTTTAGTGTGTTTCAGTTTTAATCTTTTAAGTTTTTTCTTTTTACTTGAAGTTATTCAGTATTGTTCACACTTTTGTTTTTCTGACTTATTCTGTCATTATCATTTTCTATTTTTGTTCTGATATTATTCCTATATCTTTAGGTGGCCTCTTCTAGTGGCATTTTTAGAGAAAACTGCTTTATAATTTTATCAAAATCGTTCACTTTGTTCCTTCCCTGGAGAGAGTTTCCAAGAGTACAACATTTATGTGAAGCAATTTTTAATAGGCTTAACAGTTCTTTGATAGTATTGGCATGCCTTATTCATTAATGTATGAATACTGGAGGAAATGAACGAGGATGTCGGACTAATTGAGGATGAAACTATTGAAAGTATTGTATGCCAGCAATGAATTTTGCCCATACAATATTCACAAATGGCTAATAATAACACTTTAGAGATACCCAATTAGTGATAATTTGTGTTGCCTTGTTTTGGAAAATGCGAGAATTTTGTATGTCATCCAGAAGAAATGAATGAATAAAACTATAGGAATCCGATTGTGCCCTAACAGTATAGGTCTATTGATGGGGAATATGAGACTTGTACATAGTCGACCATTGATTGACATGTCTGTCCCATGTCCGCTATTGGAAATGTCACAATTGTTGCAGACTAAATCCACTTAACTACATGAAAAACAGTTTATACTCACAGTTTATCAAGCTGTCTAAATTGCTGCGATCGAAAACCTATTCATTGGTCAGTTTTTGGTCTTGTCTCATAAATTCAATTTTTACATCTAAATGTTTATCAGTGAGAAATAGATTCTTGATATTTTTCTAGTAAGGGATGGGTAAAAAACGCCTTAGACACCTATATATTAATGAGGTTTTAGAAAAAAAGATTCAAGAACTAGAAGTCATAAGTGTTCATTTGTATCTTTGTAACATGAATGAATGGTAGAAACAAAAAAATCATATTAATTTGAAATAAGACACTTAGTTTCAAACAAAAATTATTTTCCTCACAATAGGCTGATATGTTATTATTATAAAGAAAATGTTTCTTATGAATCATTAGTTATGAAAAATGCTTAGCTCAAGAGGGAGAGCATGTAAGACAGGGGTCGCTTGCTTGATCCTTAGGTGTGGCGACAGTTGATCTCGGACATTGAATCTAGTTTCTAATACCACTGATTTAGAAATTCAGCGTTAATGAATTGATCACATTAATATATATCCAGGTAGGCTGCTTAGCTAGACCAATGACAGAGATATGGCCAAAAATGACCTAATATCTGCATAAAAAAAAACCCAGAAAAACAAATAGTTACGTTTGGATGCAAGTAACAATGGTTACATACCTCTAACACAAGCATGAAGTCTAGCCAGACTGCACATCTTACCACTGATACAGAATCAGGCCTGTTTTCTATCAGTGCACATCTTTTCAGTGTGACCTTACTACTCCATTATAGGATACCAAATTCCCTTAAAATTGAGAAAATTTACTAAGATTTTTAAAAAAAGTAAAAAGATTTAAGATTCAGGTATTAATTTACATGTTATGTGCGATTAAGGATTGATTTTGCAGTATTTACTAACATATTTCTGTAGTGTTACTATCGCAAAAAGGGCTTTTCTGCTCTTTTTTGGTAATTTATGTGGATTGCAAGAGCTGTTTGCAATAAGTAAGTTATTTTCTTTGTTCACTTAACAATACTTTTAAAAAAATATTATTTTCATGAAAATGAGCATGAATCTGTAGACATGCTGCTCTAAACTATTAAAAGATAGTTCTAAATATAACCCAAGACAAGCCTATCATTTAAATTAAGCACAGTGCCTTGACTTACAAATATGAATAAAAAAAAAAAAAAAAAAAGAATTATTTTGAATATGTAGGAAAACTTCAGAGTGAGAGTTTAATAACATTTGGAAAAAAACCAGCAAAAACAGCAAAAGTGTAAGCATGATTAGAAATGTTGCAACAGCATAGAAATGAGTGTTATTGATATGTTAACCCATCTTAATCAATGTTGTCCTCCCTGGAGGGTAAAACACTGCTCTCTGTTTTATAAATATGTGCATAACAACAGCACCAAGGATTCTACAGAGTGAGAGGAAAAGAGAAAAGAAAAAGAGCCTGGAGCCAAAAGAAAAAGGAGAAAAACTATTGACGTTTTGATACTGAAATTAGATTAGGGTTAGTTTGCTGATATTCGTTGGAACAGATAATTTATACCGTTGATGGCATTTTAATGAGAAGGTAGCACCTGTTGCTGAAGAGAGGGGGGTGGTTGAAGAGAATTATTTCCTTATTAGGTTATGGCCTTGTGTCACCTTATGTTACCTGTCTACCAAAGCTGTCAACAGAATGTACCATATTGTATATATGTATATGTGTGCTGATTCATTAAATTAAGACAGCAACATAATTGACACTTGGGCTTGTCATTTCTTTCACTTCTTTATTGGTCTAATCTATGCTCTTTATCTATTGCTCTTCTTTATTGCGTATATTATACAATGAATCTTTGTTGTTGTTGTTTCAAATGTACCTTGGATTACAACAACAGAAAATAAAAAAAAACTTTTTCAAGATTGTTTATCTGTTGAGAAAATGGTAATTTATTAACTGGTGTAAGTGTTTCTGCATATTGAAGGTTGACTGCAAAAACTGCTGTAACTTATATAAATTAAAGAAGGACTTACAACAGTTTTGTGGTCACCCCTCGATATATTAATTTGACTTTGTACTTTTGAAATAAAAGAAACTGGAACGGACCATGGACCATTTATTTTTTTGCCCTAAGGAGATGATATAATTCAAGCTAATATCTGTTTAAGCCTCTCACATAACCAAACATGGAAGAAATAGATTCTTCTAAGTCTTACCTAACAGCTGTCTCCCTTCATTAGTTACAAATTTATGGGCTAACGTTTTATGTTCAGATGCCGTATCTTTCCTTCAAAACACCAGCTATCATTAATAAATCATGCACTACTTTTGTGGAGAGATTTTGTGTACAGTGCGGCATAACATGCAATGCTCTTCAATACAGCTGCACAAGTTTTTAAATGGCAGGAAATTTTAACATAGAATTTTATGTTAGAACTGAAGCAGAAAAATGGAAAAACATTAAAAAAAAGGTCCCTGGAAATCATTATATTAAGATTAAATTAACACTTGATAAATAAGAATTAATTAATATCATTAAAAAAAACTACTTCGTTCGGAAAATAGTTTCTTGACCTTGCAGTTATTTTTTTTTTTTTTTTTTTCAAGTTCTTAAATTAAATTTTAAATTTAAAAAGTATCATTTAATCAATTTGGTAGTGGGGATATTTTGTAGGAAGAAAAAAAAGGGATATTTCTGTCCCGTTCATTGTTCATTATGAGTAAAACATTGTTCGTGTAATGGACACAGTGATTGTATGCAGTGTTCTTGCTGTTAATGGACCCGTCAAAAGGTCTACTTAAAATAGCGTGAGATGCTTGTATCGGCTAGAAATCATGAGTTTATAATGTTGACCTGAGATTTCTTCCTCATTCATTTTCTCTATAGAATGACCATGAATAGAATGCCTTGCTAGACAGAGGGCTATATTACTCTCCTAAAGTTCTCCCGATTTTTTGGGGGGATTTTTTATGATTTCGGATAATAGCGTTTAAATAGAAAATGTTAATTATATACTTGACATATAATATGCTGTGTAATAGAAGGGTCGTAAAATTTTAATGTGAAGCTACAGTGCAAGTTCTCATGAACAAAAATTTATTAAATTATGCCGTTTAAAAATGAAAGACCGAGACATCGTGTCATCCTGATTAATCAAAAAAGTTAAAAATCAATTACGCTATTAAGTTTGTATACGACACATCTCCCAATTTTCTATATAGTGTTAAGCTTTTTGTTTGACTGAGATGCGATTAAGAGTGGAAACAGATTACTGTATTGTTGTGAAAAGGCAATTTTTTGAAAGGGCATCTATTGAAAAAAATATTAAACCATTTAGTATGCAACAGACCTTGAAAAATATTAAACATATTAATGGGGGTCTCATCACATTTAAATCAATAATTCATAGCTTGCAAGCAAATGTGGAGAGAAAGTATTTTCATTGGAAATAATAGGGAACGAGCGAGTACTTAAATATTGACACTTCTCATAATTCCCATAGTTGTTTTAGACAAGCATCTTTATTGTGCCAGTGACCGGTACAAATTGCAATCGGAAACCAATGAAATAAATTGTAAATTATATTTATTTAATGTAAATCGGGGCTGTAAGGACAGTGGCGATGAAAAACGAAAATTGACTGGTAGATTATTGTGCTCCGAGACTAGTAATTTTCATGATTTCTAAAAAGCTTAAGGTAACAATTGTAGCATTCAAGTGACAGTATTGGGTTGACAGTTAAATGGAGGTAGAGTTTTATTGACGAGAGTGAGGAAGCCGTGCAAGGATGAACAAACTGTTGCCAGTATACGGCTGCTACCGTTATTATTGATGATGTGTGAATGTATCATCCAGCTACAATACAATAGCTTTGTTTCAAGTTTTATTTGTTCACGGTATAACTGGGTATACGAGTATCGGAGAAGGGGAAAAGGCGAAAAACACTAGGAATTGGATTGGATTTCATATTGGTCTAAGGAGCAGTGTAGCAAAAGACGATCAGTGAAAACATACTCATTTTTAGAGTGGAGAGAGAAAAGTGCATCCATTGACAGTAATTGGCAGGAATTCTCCATAGCAAGATAATTGGAAAATTTTATTTACCCAAGATTACGAAATAGATCGGAAGCCCAAGTGATAGAAGAATGTCTACCTATTAAATAAGGCAGAATTAAAGAAAGGGAAAAAAAGGAGAGTTCAGCAGCTAGAAATAGATTGGAATTTCTACCGTGTTGTGGCTTCAGTAACAGCTATATGTTAGACTACTCCATGTCAACTGGGGGTTTGTATCCAGCTCCGGCTCCTGTCGACCGGATACCTACCGGATATATTAATCCGGTCAGTACAGACCCTGTTGTTAACGGTAACTCATATGTGTGCCTAGTGCCATTCTTTAATCGTTTGGTACAGAATTCGGGACTTATACAAGGCACTACTGGAGTGTTACCTGGGAACGGATTTATTCAAAACTCTAGTCTTACAGGGAGCTACACCCCCATTATTATGGAAACAACGCAAACACCGGCCCTGGTAAGACATATATTTTAATTGTTGATGAAAAACGCGTTCTTTGAAACTTGTAATCAAATCTGGTAAATACATGTTTGCCAACCAAGAGAACGAAAAATGGATAGAATTTAGAGATTTGTTTTCCAACAAATTAATTTTATTAATATATATGTATATTGGTAATTCAATATGCAATTGCTGGAAGATGTTTTCCTTAATAGAATCACACATTATGAAATTTGATTTAATGCAAAAAATATTGCGAGAGAAAGAGTTCCAGATTTAAGGTGAACTGGATTGTTACAAACGTATATTGTTAGGATTTTAATTTTTGGCTTCGGGCAAACTTTTTGTGTTTAATTTGTGTTTATACATGGTCAGCAGCTTTATTTTCATAATTTTTATTTAAAATGTTTTGTTATGCATTAGTTTCAAACAAAAAATAGAAAAATAGACTGTAAAAAAAAAAATAGAATATAGTAAAGTTCTAAAATTATTAATGTCAGATGGCATCCTTATCATGTGTTTACAAAGACCTGAAATATTTCTTTTAAAAATTTCTTTCATAGGTGTTTTGTCATGATGATGATATATGATGATGACAAATATTTTAATCTGTTTTTTTTTTGTTTTTTCATTAATTTCCTTTTTTCACCTGGCCTTTTAACGAGAATCAATACTAAAGAATAAAAGAGGTCCCCGAACAATCAGTTAATACATGACATTTGCATGTCATTGTGTCTCATTCATCGATACTACATTGTTTCATTACTTTGCCTTTGAAAGGTCTACAATTTTACAGAACAAAGCAAAATTTTTATAAAACAAATTTTGTGGAAACTGATCTATTTTCAAACATTTCACATCAATGGTGGTACAGAGTTCATTGAGAATTGGTGACTTTTATGCACTCTCTTCTTTTTTTTTCCCCCCTTTCTAAAAATGATTCAAAAATATATTGTCACCTTTAGTGCAGTAACGGATTAACTCCTTATATAGTTTATTAGGAGTTAACTCGTTACTACACTAATAGTAACCTGTATTGAATACAATGACGTAAATAAGGTTAAAGGTAGAACATATATATTTCAATATTAATGTCCTGGGTTGTATAAGTTTCTGTACATTAATTTTTCTGTTTGTGTATTTGAAGAGGATAAAAAGTTCTTTTAAACTTCTCTCCACAAAACTTATTTAGTTCTTGCCAGTGTCTATATCATTTGCCTTTTCGTGCAAAGTGTTTTGTTGAAATGGAGAGAAAGAGAGATCAGGGCAAATCGTTTTGATTACCCTTGTGTATGACATGTTTGTCCCTCCTTATATTTCAAAGCACACTCTATCTTTTGAAAATAAAGGATGAAACGATTAAAAGGTCTCGGAGATGCAAGCCTTAATTTATTAATTCTTATTTTTTTTTCCATTTCTCCCCTTTTTGGTGAGTAAATGGAGAATAGTTTAAACGTTAAGCCATTAAATGTTAGAACAGTGGCTCTTGAGGGACTTTTAAACTTGTGTAGCCTAACATTACTTGCCCTCAAGTTGGCTATCCATCAGATTCTTAGTGCTTGCTTTTGATTTCAACTCTTTGTAATGGCTGATGTTAAGTTGCATTATCTAACTCATTAGTTTGTATTAAGATTATATTGTCTCCTTTTATTTTACATTAACATGGCTATGAATTTCTCCCCTGTTTGCTCTATAGTCTTCTTATGTATAACATTTTTTTGTTGTTGTCTTATGAAACTGTCATTTATCTTAATGAAAAAAATTGTCCCATTTTGGAATAGAAAGATCCGGATATGATATGAATATTTTCATAAAAGGAGTCTGTAGATGATTCTGACAAATTTTTTTATCGGGGAAATTGATTATTTATTACATCATCTTAACTGTATGTATAATGCAGTTTGAATCAACTTGAATGAATACAATTAATCAGCTAAATTCTTATGTCCTTGACTCTTGACCTTTGATTGTGACCTTTTTTTCGTAACTCAAGGTTAAGGAGAGTTAGAATTGTGATTGAAGTAACTGTTGTTTCTTTGTAATTTTCTGACTGATTTCAATGCTTCTATTGATTTTAAACATGGTGACCTTGAATATATTATGAAATTCCTTGTAAGTGACCTTGACCCTAGGTATTACAATTCAGAAGAATCTTAGTGCATTCTGCAATGCCATTCATAACATCATATGTGCATTTTTCAGTAAACTTCAAGATTTCTGTCAAACTTTTACTGTTTGAATTGTTACGCATAGGGTCAAGGTCACTTATGAGGAATTTTAAATTAAAATCTCTTATATTGCTGTTGAATGAACAGACATTACAGAATGAAAAAAGAGGGGGATTTCTCTATGAAATAAAAGTTGGTTTGAAGCAGAATCTTTTTGAGAAAAAAAGAATTGACCCTTATTACTAGTGAAACAAAAAAGTTCAATGTCGGTAAACTTTTAAAATGCGGTGATTAAATAGTTACGAAATAGTAATAACAACTTTGAAAGGAAGTGTTTTTAACCTATTTAATTTGAAATAAGAGAATAAGAATTAGGGTAATGAAATACTTATTAATTTAATTAAGACATAAAAAATCTACTTTGTGCTTTAACTTATTACTAAGTGTACAATATTGATATAAACGTGGTAAAATTGCTACAAGAACCATTAAATGTGGGGATTGATACGCTCCATAGATATGACATATAGCTGTCATTGACTAGGAATAAAGAATTAGAAATCATGAGACGGAAGGGGAATAACATGATGGTATGGACACTAGAATAATCCTGATGAATAACAAATAAGAGGAGAAGTGGTCTGGGAGTCAACTTGTTGCCCTGACAAACAGGCAAATATTTGATGTGTTTTATGGTCAATAATGGAGCAACGGCTTTTAGCACCTTCAATCTTTGTCTTAAGTCGCTTTCGTTGGAAAGTTGCGGCTTCAATTCTCGACGGTGATGAAATATCAATGGTATTTTGCATGCATGAAGGGGCATTTTATGGGTCTATGGACCTGTTTCTTGATTGATTTCACTCTAGTATGCTTTAAGCTGTTGCGCTGTCCATTGTAATAATTAGTCTGAATATGGAGATCAGCGCAAAATAAAACCTTAATGTTTTGATGATTTGCCTCGTACTATGTTTCCATGTGAATCGTGTGAAAAAATGTACAAGGTTCCACAAGTCTGTCTGGGGAACTATAAGTGCCATTAAAGCCATTTCAATGGTACAATGTTTTAACACAAAAACTACACAAACATGGCATAGATAGATGAATAATTAATGTTTTGATTGTTAACAGTGGTGTTGTTGAGCTCCAGAACACAAAGCGGCTCTTCTGTTGATCATCTGCCGCTACAGGCTCTAGCTTTTTCACCTTATAGATGGACTTAGGCTAAATACTATGACGATGGATGAAAGGGGGGGGGGGTTGAGAAGTTGGAAAAATTGAAATCCTTGGAGATTAGAATTAGGCACTAAACTATGTTGTGTTGCTCCTGTTATGTTTTATTACATCCTGAAAAGAAAAATAATAGGTAAAGATCATGCAAATAAAACATTTTCAGCTTGATGCAACCCCCCTTGTGTTTGATAATGTGCTTAATGCTGAATCAAGATGCCTTCCTTATTTGGTTACCTTTGCTGAAGTTTAAAGCTTCAAAATCTCGATCTGCTGCATTTTGAACCCATTTGTTCAGTTATAAAAGTAAAGAAACTGAATCTTAGTCTTTGATATACTGAATTTCTTTCGTGGACTTTTTCAGCTCTCGTTTTTGGCTGGCTGTATACTTAACAAAGGTTTATCTCTTTCAGTTTACATAAACTAAAGATTAAAGCATAAGTTTCTTTAAAAAGGGAAAACTTTACAGCATTTATACACCCAAGCCAGTCTTTTACTATGTTTATGGCGCCACAGAATCATACTGCTTGCTAGGGTACCAATTTACATCTGGGTGTTGAGAAGCAATGTACTGTCAATTTCTTTCTGAAGAAAATTGCCATTGTCCATGGTATGGCTTGGACCATGGACCTAACACTGCTCTCTGAAAATTTATTTCAGTAAACAAAATTTATTATTATTTTGGCATGAATTTTTTGTATTCTAAGAAAAAGAAAAAAAGAAAAATTGTCAGTATAAAGTTAACCAGTTTATTCTAAGGAGACTTTTTGTATAGATTTTAACCTAATATGTATGTACATAATGTAACTGTGTCTTATTTATTTTATTTATATTAGATCACATAAAGTTTTGGTTTTATCAGGATAGTTTATCTTATGGCTGTCTGTGCCGAGTCAAATAAATTCTGGTCTGATGCTTCTTCGAGTATTTTGAGAGGCTTTTACTGATGTAAATGTTAAAAGCCTACGCTCGGATTGTCAGAATGATGCTCAAATGTTCTGTAATATGGATCAGGGTTCAGTGATCTTTTCACATCATCAATTTGTGTCAATTTTCAAGAATTTGAAAATGAAAAAAAGAGTTTTTTTGGCTTTCTTGATTCTTTTAATGTAACAATATTGAAGCAAATTAGTAGGGCATTAGAAAAAGTGAGAAGAAAAAGGTAATTAAGTACATGTAAACAGGGAAAAAAATTGTTAAAAAAAATTTTGATCGCTTTCCACCTTTTAAGACGCCTTCATAAAGTTATACCATACCTAATTTCCCTTCATATTTTTGGAACAATGTTTTTTTGTTTTTTTTTGTGGAATTTTTTTTTTTCGTAAGTGAGAGTAGAGAAAATAGCAATAAATGCAGTGCAAAGGCACAAAACAGTTGTTAAAAGTGTAAAATAATATAGTGCGTCCCTTAGCACTCTCGCTGAAAAGTGATAAATTGCCAACTGAAAATCAGTTAAAGTTGCAACTTAAATAATGAATTGGAAAAAAAAAAAGACAATCAACTAATGTAACGTGTGATGGGGTATAATATCAAGGATTGACTGAATCTCAACATGCAAATATGCCATTAATTTGTATAAGAACTGTGCGGGGTGAAAAAATGAGAGGGTCGGTATATGAATGGAAATTACTTCATTTATGTAAATCTTTGCAAGCGTCTGCATTTAATTTTAGTAGTGAGATGTTGTAATCAAGGCGGAATAGCAGTTTTACTTATTGATCGATCAGAATTTTCTTAATCCGAAACGGAAAATTTTGTTAGTCGCCCATAAAATCGTAATGAAAATAGTTTGTTGACGTGAATTATTTGTTGACTTGTTGGATGTTTTCTTGTAGTTTATTGGCCTGTTTATGACTGCAAGGTGCTCCATTCCGCTACTAATGGCCTATTAAAAAGCTGTCGTTTATCTTCAACTGTTACATAGTCTTATGTTCATGCTATATTGTACCTGCATTAATTATTGATGGTATATCGTGACTGTAGCATGTTTGCAGGTGATTTTTTCGATTGAGTGCTGTGATAAAAACATTGTTTAACTACCAGCAGCTTCGTTTACGGCTCCCGAGCATGGTACGTGCCAACACATCAGCTCTCTAACTTTGTTCTCTTGTGATAAAAGTCCCTCCTTTGAAGCAAGATGTATTAAAGTGGAAAGTTTCAGCTTTATGCAAAATTTTATGAAAATTTTTGAAAATATGTTTTTTGTTGTTTTTTAAATCAAGTAAAAATCATTAAATGTACTGATAAATGATTTGAGCTACATAAATTAACAATCCCTACAAGAAAAGGAGAAAAAGCAAAGATGGTCCTGAACTCAATTAAGATAGGATTATTTTAAATGAAATTGAAAAAAAAACCTGTTTTGTTCTACATATAACATGTGTACATTTACATGTAACAGAATATTATTTTTCACATTTCATAGACTATTTATTTTTATGAACCTTGAAATTTTTAATTTGTTTGCTTATTTGGAGGCATGTAACTTTAGAGGTAAGGTTTTTAATACCATATTTTTGGGGTTTTTAATACCATATTTTTGGTAAATATAAAACACTGTTATACCCCAAAAAGAAAAAAGGTCAATGTCCTCCTGATGTTCAAACATTGATCTCAAACAGTCTGTCAGTAAATTTAATAATTAGTTTAAACATTTTTATTACTTTGGCTAAAGTGAAGGTTAAAATACGCTACATGTCCTAAGGCATACTTATGATTACATTTTAATTGGACTTTAGCCCCCTATAATTGTGGTTTATAATCATTCAGTGTTTTCATTATTAACAGATTGACGATCCATATCATCCGTAAAAAAATGCTGTTAAAATCTGTTGTATTTTTAGCCTGTAAATTTAAAAGATGCCCGTTGACTCCTTGCAAAAAGGGTTGGGTTGTTTTGGTTAGCACATCATTCTTTTGTCTCAAATAAAAATGAAAGCCCTGATGATGTGATGGAAACAATAAAAATGGAGATCGAAATTTTTAATTGCAATACACATAGTTTTAAGTTGGGTAGCTACATTGTCAATTCAACAGCTGTCCTTTGATGATTGTAATAGAACATGTGTGATGTTTTGTATAAAATACTAATTATAAAGAAAGGATAAATATTGTTATTTTGAATTCATATGATTTACATTGTATTTCGATGTTTTATATAGGTTTTTTTGTCGTCAGGAGAATGAAAATATTGAGATGTACATGAAGTTTATGTTTCACATAAAACACTTAAGAATGTGCAGATTATTGTCATTACAGAAAATGAAATTTATCTCTTATGTAAAGAGAGTATGATAAAATGAAAGACTAGAGAGTATAGGGCATTTTTATCATGGCCATTTTCTAACATTAAATTAAGAAGCTTGACAGTATCACTGACATGTTTTTCTGTTACAAAAAAAAAAAAAAGAAGAGAAAACCCAAAACGAAATCCCTCGTTCCTGCAAACATGATTATTGTCAGTCCACAGAAAAGATTTTTAATCAAAGTTTGCCCGCAGCATGTGTACAATTACGTTTCACAGCCAGCCATTTTTTTTGTGTTCTGACACGAGACATCTTGAGGCGAACTTCGAGTTTCTCGAGCTTTGAAAATTACGCAGATAATGCTATTACTGTATTATGTAACATTTTCTGTTTTTGTTTTATATTTTGTAATTCATAGATAATATCATATGATGTACATGTATCGTTTTGCGATTTTTTTTAAGGTTCTCTTCATAGGTACATCGAATACTCTTGAAATAAAGATAAGGAAGACATAAAACACTCGCCAGACCAATTTTCTCTGCATTGTCATCATTAAATATTTCTCCAGAAAATGGCTGTATTATAGGCGCTCTTTGCAAGCTGTATAGCTATTTATGATATTTTCTGTCAAAGTGATTCTTTACAATTGTATAGTTTTAATATATCTATGTTGATTATATTGGTTTCTTGCGGATTTCATTTCATAAGAGATGGAAGATGTCTGCGTTATTATCAGTCCACTTGATCTATGTTTAATGAGCCGCGAGTTAATGTTACACGTAAATAAAGAATTAACCAGAACTACCGTTACCGGAACCTCCGTTCACAAGTCACATTTTTTTAAAGTATTAAGCTTTGATATTAATTATATTTTATATAAAGTTTATGTTTTTTAAACGGAACAGAATTTGACTTCATTATCTCTAAATTGATTACAGCTTACGAAATTATGCAGTACATAATGAATGACATTGTGTTGAGTAGAATGAGGTACATGCAATGTATGTTTGTTGCAAGTATGATATCTTAATGAAATCTATAGATGTGCAAAAGATCTGAAACTGTATATAGGTGAAATAATGCACAGAGGTGAAATAATGCACATAGGTGAAATAATGTACAGAGGTGAAATAATGCACAGAGGTGAAATAATGCACAGGGGGGGAGCTGAGGTCCTCCCCCCCCCCCCCCCCCCCATATGTCTTTTACTGTTGTGATGCGACATAAAAACTTTTTCACACTGCAGTCCATGAGTTAAGGTGCGATCAAACCGAGCCAGCAACATTACTAAATGTTGACATGGTGATCAACTTTTAATTTTTAAAGATTTCTTTCCATGAAAATGGCAAATAAGTGTTCACAGTGTTAGGCAAACTTTAAGGTTTCAATTTTTTGTCTTATTAAACTGTTACGTAAGAAAAGCAAATCGAGGAGAGGGAGGGGGGATACAATTATAAAAGTGTACATAGGGGTTATTTACCTGGATTAATCCTGCTATAATGTAACAGTAGTTCAATTTAATTAGTCTGGAAGATCAACATTATTTCCAGACAGTTCACATATTGAAATTTGGCCAATGTTCTGATCTTTTTCTTTTCTATCTTGTTTTTATTATTTATTTTCTTTTTTACCTTTACAGATATTGTAAAATTGCCATGCATAAATATATATGTATTATTATTTGTTGTAAAAAGGTTGATTTTATATGTATACATACATATATGTAATCTGGTGCATGTTTTAAAGTTATTTTAAAGTCATTTGGTTTTTTAATTTCAGTCACCCATATCCTTTGTCTTCTTAACTTTCTGTAAACCATGTTTCAGTTTTACTTTCAGATACGGAGTGCTAATTTTGGCAAGAAATTCCGTCATTATTCATTTGTGTTTTATAGCTTAGATTATTATTTATATCGAGATTGCATGATGTGATTTTATTATTATTATTATTATTATTATTATTATTATTATTATTATTATTATTATACTTTTTATGTATTATTTAAGCAAAGATATCATGAGGCTTGCAAAATAAATTTTCTCAATGTTTTGATTTTACAACGTTGACATGTCTATAAAGGTAATATCTTTATGTTTTTCAGGAGATGAAAGTAAACTGGGCCACATCACCTAGCAACCAACCCAAACAGGACACAAGCAGTAAGTTTTTGAAATTATATTACTTCTAATTTTGTAATTTTTTGAAATTATTTTTCCTAACTTTGTACACAGCTTAAAACGACTATGCTAAAAATAACGGAATCATAAAGGTTTCCTTTCTAATGCTGGTATGCTATAGATGAATGAATGGATCAAAAAATGAATAAAGTATTTGCCACTCACTAATGTGAGTTCAAATCCCACCTGATAATGTTCATGTGAATAAGATATCCGGCTTGTGTATGAAAGGTCAATCATGGTTCTACTGAAATACCTGCTTCTGCCTAAAATAATCCTGAGTTCTTTCTCTAACACAGTGGTTTTTCTTACTTGATTTGGAGGAGACATAACCCTCTTGAGTTTGGGAAGAATTATTGCTAAAATTGCTGATTTTGGAAGTAGAAAAGCTGGTATAAGTTCAGATATTTGAAAAACTTCATGATTCTAAAACAAATTTTGATTGGGAAGAGGTCTACTGTAGGCCTCTGTTTTATAAGATGAAAAATCACTGTAACAGGAAAGCTGGGAAGTCTCCATATGGACTTACACTGTGTAGGTGTGACTGAAAATAAAATAATGATTATACGAATTGATATGGTATTATAGGATTAGAAGATAAAAATTGCCATACTGATTTGTGTCTGATGTTGGGTATAGCTTTAGATATTGTATCAATGGACTGGAAAGTAACAGCTTTTATTATCATCAATTTTATTGTTCTCCCTTACTAGGGCCTTTGTTACAGAGAATGAGCCCTTCCCATAAGCTTATCCCATATATTTTGTAGAAAAATTATATTTTTGCAAAACAGGGGGGAAATACTTGATGAAAATTGAATTTAAGGGGGAAACTGCTTGATTTTTAAAGAATTTTCCTTTGGGAGAATACCCTTATATTACCCCTGCTATAGATTGGGAAAGCCCTGCTTATGAATTTTATGTCATATTTTTATATACAGTCCTTAGCCACCCATTAGTCTTTACTTTACAATACCCTATGTGCAATTATTCTCCATATTAATATGAAATGAAATAACGATAATACAGTAAAATAACAGCAGTGGACTTACATCTAGAATTATTTATGCTTTTTGATGACTCAGTGTTTGATTGCAAAACCATTTGCTGCTTTTCAGATAAAACTGTCAATTTCCCTCAAAGAGAGGGAAAAAATCAAAGGGATATCAATTAGGAATGGAGAAATTTGAGTTAATTAGCTACTGATTATTGCAGTGATATTAAGCTTCTTTAAAATTGGTGTTTACTGAATTTCTAAGATGCATATCAAACTTACAGTTAATTTAACCCTTTACTTGCTGATTTTGTGTTATTGATTCATCCTGCTTTGAAATTGAAATAGTCCATTTAAATTTTGATTAAATTTATACTGATTTGAATTTGGAACAGTCCATTTAAAGTTTAAGGGATTAAGTATCAAAATATAACTGGTATAAAGCCTGGGTAGACTGCACTGATGATGGATCAGGCTCTGTTCTTGTAGCAAAAGCTAAAATGATATCTATGCCATGTCTTACTATTTTCTGAACTAAATTTTTAGGTAAAGTTGTCCATGCTGTCTTGAAAAATGATTATGATGATGATAAGGGTGATGATAAAAATGAAGATAATGATAAAAAGATGACAATAATGATAAAAAGATGATGATGATGATGCTAACAATGATGATAATGATAAATATGATGATAATTCATAAAAAGATGATAGTAATGCTAATGATGATGATAATGATGATAAAAATATGATGAGAATAATGATGATGATAATGATAGTAATACCATTAATAATAAAGATAGATTTAAAGCAATGTATTGATATATTTTCAGAGCATTTCCACATATTTGTTGGTGATTTAAGCCCAGATATTGAGACACATCAACTCAAAGGTGCCTTCCAAGTTTTTGGTGAAATTTCGTAAGTATTTGGAATATATTGTACAGTATGTTGTTAACACTGAACACATTTTTAGGTGGCTAAAATGGTTGGATTATTACAAGATTAAGCCAAACCTTTCTGGTTTTGATTTTTACAAAATTCAGTTTATTGGGACAGGTATTTGTATGTTTTTACAGCAGAAAGTTGAACAGAAATCTATACCATGCGGTTTTTATATGCAAGGGTATTAAGAATTTTTTACCCTAGCAGAGCATAAGAGGTAAGTTTGAGTCTGAATTGATGGAAATAAAGTATGTCCCTTACTCCAGTAGGCTACTAAGATACTTGTACATGCCTGAAAAAAGTTGTACAATGGCCTATCTGGAACAGAGAAGTTGAAATGTTGCCATATCAAACTATATTGTCAGTGTCAACCAAGTAAAAAAAATCCGAAAGTATTGATTTTATGATGATTCAGCAAAAGTTGTGAAATTTTCTGACCTCTGTCGTTGAGATCTTGGATTATTGTTTAAATAGTTTCAGTTTTAAAAGAAAAGAAAGCTCAGTTGTTTAAGTTTTTTTTTCTTCTTGTAAAATTGAAAAGACAGTTAACAAGAATTCAGTCAACTGTCTGTAAAGTGCCTTTTTTAATGCATAAATTTGTGCAAAAATTCAGCCGAAGTCGTAAAATATAAAACTTTTGTCTTACACAATGTGGTGAGGTTAATGCCCAGGATGTTACCATGATTTAACATGCTAGAGCTTGTTGTCTCTTCCTTTGTGATTTAATGATTGTGCTTCCACTAAACCAGTTTTTACTTATTAAATAAACCAGAGAATCATATTCCTTGGGATGCATAAAGTGATTCCTTATCATTATTTCGTAAATATCTTACTTGACATGCAATTTGTTTTCACTCCTCCGGCGGCCTAATCGGTTTCGTATAGAGGGAGCTGTTTAATGTTGGGAGAATTTCTTGTACATAAAACGTGGATGCTTGTGTGAAACTTCTGACACGAAATAAAGAGAAAAGTGTAGCTGAAGGCCACCATGTACAAACAAACAGTTTGAACAGAATTTGCTGATATTTCCCCAGAGTATCGTCTGTTACCTATTACTTCGTTGAGAATAGAGACAGTTATTGTATATTTGATTCAGCGGAGCTCCTATGGCATCATTTGGAATCATTTCACGTCCCAGGGGACGGTTATCAATTGGCATGGCGTATAAGGTAGCTTGGAGATGTGAAACTTTAATGAGTACCAGTCAGTTTATGATAGCCACGAATATATGATGAAGTATGGGCCGAACACAAATCAATGAATTCATATCACTATCCCCCTATATCGCTAACCAATTATGAAGATTGCATTATTTTTGCGTGCAAACGCCTGGAACGCTTTACTTTTAAGCCGAGTCGAAGCAGGACTGTGCCATGATGAAAATTGATTGGCTTTCAAAATAATGCGATGATGGCATATTAATAATAGAAAAGCACCCAGTGATGTATTGCAGAAACATTTCATTTGCCGCCGTCTAGAAAACAGCTAGGGTTTTTCCTCATTTTTTTCCTCTCGCGATAAAACCTTTGTATTGTGCAAGACAGCATAATCTTCAGTTAGGTTCGCAGAATAATAATCCATTAGACAGTAAAGAATTTTGGTGACAAAAAAAAATTTGTTTTATGAATCCCGTACTTTCATAAAGTGGGACAATATGCAAATAAGTCATCACCGTGATTAATAAAGTTTCAAAATTCCAAGAAACAGAATAATTTCTCAAAAAAACAAAAACAACAACAGAAGACACACGCAAAATAGTCACTGTAACAAAAAATGCAATCCATAAAATATTTTTGAAGAAGGGATAGTGTTCTCTATTGCTCTATTGTATAGTACATAGCTCTATGTGACCACTTAGTTATATTGTTATATCTCTCAGTAGTTCTCGGTGAAGCATCATCTAAAATTGATTAGCTCTTGTCTGCCTATTGTGCAGTTCCCCATTTACATCCAATCTCGTGCATTATAATTGTAATATATCAAAAAAATGGTTGGCAAAATGGTAACGGGATTATGGGAACTAATAAAATATAATCACAGTATCTGGATACACTAAAATTAGTGGAAAGATGAGAAAACTGACAGAACTCTCGGACTAATTGCTGACAATGTACTACCTCGAGATTGGACAATTTCGCTAATTTGATAATATTAAATTACTTCTCGACTGACTCGTAACTTTTTTTTTGCATTTCATTGAAGTTATGAAATTACAGCTATAAATATTTCCTGCGTGTAGATATGACACGGTTACAGAAATTAGTTTAGTTACAATTCAATTATATTTGATAATTCGGCTATAATGAGGGGAAATAATGGCTGAACTTGTCAACATTATGCTAGTGTGGCTCACTATAAATTCACAAGATTGAATTTTCTGTAGCTCTTCAAAATAATATAAACAGTAATGAGAGATAATGTCAAGGGGGTTCAAAGTTGATATGTCATGAAAATATTGTTAAAGCATAATTATTCTAATGCATTAGTCTGTGATAATGGATTAAATTGATCTCAATAATTATTGTATTGATACTAATGTATTTAGTTATGGAAATATCTGCATAATATAGGCAGTCTTTGGTTACTGTTATATCTTTGTTCTTGTTTTAAGCAGTACATATAAAGTGTAGACATGGGAAGCAGTTTTGATTAGTTCAAATTATACTGAGTTTAAGGGCATCCCACTTTACGTTCACAAGTAAAGTTGGAAAGTAGCCATATGACCATTATATGTGTACTATGTAACAACACAGAAAAACAAACCTATAGGCTGCCATCTCAAAATTAAGGTCAATGATTAATCTACATTTGAGATGCTTCCGCCTTTCCTTCCTATTGCAGTAATACAGTGTTATTCAATTAACCTGGAGAAATCTCATTCAGTAAAGACAAAGTTTTATTTTTCTCTGAGAGGGATGTTTTAAGATATTCTTGATTGTTATAGTGACTTTATATTTGTACATCGCAACAAATCTTGGGAACAACTCTTAACCACTGCAGTATCAATTCTTTGGAAAGCAAGCTTTCAAAAAAAATGAAAAATTCCCACTTGTGGCTGAGGGGTTTGCCTTTAAGGGTTGAGGAGAATTGCAGCCACCGTTTATCCATACGTGAGCTTTAGAAGTGACAAAATTGGTCTGAATTACTAGAGTCTATTATGCATCTGTTAGCTCCAGCAGGTGAGAATGTTTTGACCCATGGTGTTGCTTTATGTTTATAACACCCCGAGGTTAGCCAAAATTATATTTACTGTTTTTGGTGGCATATGACCTAAATTGTGTTGGTGCCCCGTAAAACAAAACAAATGATGAATTTAACCTCCAGAGCAAAACCTTTCAATAACATCCATAAAAATCTTTCTCTCTTGTAAAATATTGCTAAGCAAAGGTTGTACAGTTTTCTTAAGTTTTACCACTCAATAAAAAGGCATTAACCCACAGTCTTTTTTTCTTTTTCATCAACTGAAGAGGGAATATTTACACTGGGAAATTACCTTCTTGTTTGATTCTTATTTCCTATGTAAGGATTTTGGACATGTGAATATTGTAGTAGAACTGTTGTCATATATTCAGTGAACCAGACTATTAGTAGAATGGTTCCAGACATTTTCAATTTTCATGTCAACTGACTGTATACCTATTTTTCTCCTATGGCGATTTTTTTCCCTTTGATCTTTTGATGCCTTTTTTATCTCTCATTAACTTGAATCATACATAAAAGTGACTTTAATGTAAAATGATGCCAGTAATTATTTATAAATGTATAGACAACGAAATCCAAATAGCCGATAATCGTTTTGTTTAGTTAAGAAGTTATAATGAATGGAATTGTCTCAAGTCTTTAATTATTATTCTCTTTATGGTAGTTAAGACTTACATGAAAGATGAGGCTCAGGAATCTAAAAACAATATTTTTTTTTTCTCCCAGAAATTTTATGTAGTTTAGAAGATATTATCATAGTGTGGACGGGTTCCTTCCACAGACTGGTACCTTACATGGACAGGTACCTTCCATGGACTACTGGTTCCTTCCATGGATAGGTTTCTTACATGGACTACTGGTTCCCTTGTTTCATTAAGGTAAAGGTCACTGAGGTAGTTTTACTTACTTTCCTGCATTGTTAGCCTATAATTTTCAGCATTGTCAAAGCGAAGGCTTGAAGCATCCATTATTTTACAGATATTTTGGTGTTGAAAGATGACATGTACATATATTAATCCCCCCCCCCCCCAAAAAAAAAAAAAAAAAAAAGCACCAACAAAACTAGTCGAAAAAATACCAATACAATCACTAAATATATGCAATAGTGCTTTTTATAACAGTTGCATCATTTGTTACATATATATTTTTAATATGTCTAAAAGGATGGGAAATCCATAAACATTCTTTTTTTCCTGATTACGGAAATAATGGAATATATGTATTATAAGTTCAGAGAATAAAATAATATTGATGGAAAAGTGTCAGGTATGTCAGTTTAGATTTTTTTTGCAGTATCCATTAGACTCATGTCAATGTTGCATCAATAATTTAGGCAGAATTTCGGCAATATATCACATAAAGTGCTGGGGTCTTCGACATGATGAAATTACTTTTGTTTGCAGTGTGTTACGTTTTATTGCGCGTGTATTGTAAATTCTAAGATGATGAATTAGATTTGTGTTTATATAAGTATAGTAATATTGACTTAACTATTCAGAGTATTAGAGACCAAGATTATTATGGTTAACTTTCAGTTAGGGGTCATATATTTTAAGGATGCTGTTCTTTCATTTATTTATAAGCTCATCATTTTCTAGGTTGAATTTGTTGTTGTTGTAATGATTTCCTTTATTTTGAAATTCAAAACTGGTTTGAAATCATGTAAACCCATTAAAAGAGGTAAAAATAAGCAAAGTTATTGTTTGTAAGTGTTTTTACATAAGGATGAAAAAAGTTTGTATAATTATTAGTTATAAAGATGTCAGACAGTTCATATTGCTCAGTATTAACGGTTATATGGTTATAACCGACCCGCTAGGCGAGGGTTATATTGCAAAAAAGCATATATGCACAGCCATATAACAAATCACACTTTATTATAAAGAATTTAAAATACAGCAGAATTCATTTATTCAAAGAAAGAAAAAAAAACAGAACTAAAATTACTTCAAAATTTGACTGCAGTCTTGTGTATAGAATATACAAACAACAGAAAAGCGACATTACAAACATTCAGTATTATAAATAAAAATATATGAAATTTCATTATGGTTATAGTTTATTGTAATATGTTGGGAGTCTGATCTAGAAAATAATTTAAGTGACATGTGAATCAATAGTTTTATTGAGCAATATTACTCCTACTGAATCACATATTGTCTATTACGCTGAATAGGCACTTTTTCAAAAGTTCAAAAACCTGAAAGTCTAATTTATATCAGTGCTCAAGATTTTTTTTGAAAAAAGATAGAAAAAAATGTCTGAGATTAGGCTCTTTCTTTTGTCTTAAGTGTTTTCGATTGTAACTGCTGTATATAGATTAACTTTTCTTGTTCTGACTGCCTGTGTGCTAATTTTGTGTAAATATTTACACGCTAGAAATTTAATATCCCCCACCCCCACATTGCTCTTAACTTGAAGCAGGAATTCTGTTTAGAGTAGTAGGTGTACACAATATTTAAGAAACCAGGGGAAAAAATCCCCATCTTAAATAGATCATATATTTTATAAACTTGCTGAATGAGGTTTTTACAGTTTTATGGGTGCGTTAATTGCAAAGATTAATTGCTTTATGCTCTTGTTTCCCCACGGCCTCCTACGCCTTAAAAATTGTCTTATTTTCTAATTAACTTCTATATAGGATAATTCAATAATCATTAAAATTGCTTTATATAGATTAAGTGTGATTTTTTTCTTTTTTGTCATTATTGTGGTTCTACTCTCTTGCCTAATTGTACATAGGTGCCCATGGCTGTACTCCACTACACCACTGGTAAAACTGGTAGAGTTCCCTTATTGCCAGTCCATTTCTATGGCCTTTGGAGAGGGGAGGGGGGTCAAATTTTCTTATTTCTACTTTTTTTTTTACGGAGCACTGTTTTATTATAAGGCATTTACTGTAATACTGTTACACATTTTTATTTTTCCATTCCTCAGGTATAACGGCTGACGTATGAAAGACGTTAGATACCATTGTAAAAAAAGGTTGATCTTTCATTGTTTACATTTTTCCTTATATCAATTTTAGGGCAATTTTTATGTTTTTCATTTCTTCAGTAGAATGAGAATCGAAACGTACAATGTTAACCTTTAACCTGCTGAATTAATGGATTTGCCATACATTGTAACGATCCATTAGGAATTTACGAGATTTGAGATTTCGATATCAAAACACAAAAATTGAGCTACCAAAAATAAAGAGGTGGGTTATCATGCCTGGCTAGACTGAGGCTCCAGCAGGTTATGGTTAACATTTCAGTCGTTTGTTTTCTGGAAAACCTTAATCTTCAGTTGTCGCGGAAACAAATATATTTTAATGGATATTTTCTTTGAAAATTCAAGTTTAATGGACATTTCTTTGAAAATTCGTACGAGTTATTTTCTTTCTTTCCTATGCAATTTTTACTTGTTAGTTATATTTGCTACAATTAATGATATAAGATCTATCTTTGGCATTAAAAGTAAGTCTGAAGGTACAAGAAGTAGTTATACTTTCTTGGTACAAATGTTTACAAGATCTTTGAAATAATTTCGCTCCAATGTCCGATTTGCTTTACAAATGTAGGCATAAAGACAGTCCAAGTATCTTCACTGCTTAACTGGGGCTTGCATTGTTTTAAAAGTGAAAATTATTTTACAGACATTTTATAGAACTATTTCAATATATAACATGTTTTGTCATTAATTTTCAGAAGTCAAAGGTTAGAGAGAGGGGCTCTGAGAAGAGAATACTGGGGCTATGCTAGGGTCACATGTATGGTGTTTTTTTCTACTTTCTTTTTGTTATACTTAAGGGTAAACAAACAAGATAGTCCTTTCAGTGCATATGAAACACAGCCATGTTTCTTGCAACTGATTCAATTATTCAATTCTAATTGCAGTTACTTTCAGAACAATGTTAACTGAACAATGTTAACTGAAATATTTGCCATTAATTTTTGAAGTCTTCCCTTTAGGTTTCACTAATACTTTTTTTAAGACTTTCCTCTTCTTTCTTTTTGTTCTATGTCTTAATATACTGTTGACTGTAATGATAAGTCAAACTTGCCATTTACTGCTTTGAGGGAAGAAGAATTGTGTGAGGGACATAGAATATGTTCATGTAAGTTAAACAACCTAACTAACTAAGGACGGTTGATGGTTCTACAATGTATTCATGTTCCTTGTTTCTGTAAATGGCAGTAAAAGGACACATAGGAGTACACCTAGTCCTCCAAAAATGAAAAGTTGCTAGACTCCCAATAAGAACAGCAAACAAACATGGATACGTAGATACAGTCAATAAGCAAAGCTTGTGTGCACTGAATAATAGCTCAGAACTAATGATTTCATCCAAAATTTGTTATAGAAAAAATTCAGAGAATAAAGCCTCTTCGATCTAGTTTTTGCCCCCTTTTTTTCAGAGATTTTATCTGTTATTATCCTCTTCACGCATGCCACATCAATATAAAACATGGTGAACACTAGCAAAATAGAAAATACAGCATCCCAAATTTTTTTAATGAAATTCTCTTAAACTTTCTATTTTCTATATTCACTCTTGTCTTAATTCTATAAAGTCCTTCTTTGTTGTTGTTAGGGTTTTTTTTGGGGGCCAAAATTAGCTAGGAAAAAATCAGTATAGCTGTGGTGCAGCTCTATTTCTCAGTACATTAGGTCATGATTACATTTTCATCATAAAAATTGTGAGATTGCATGCCGTAAATGTGGCACGATTGTTACGCTGGTGCATCATGGGAAATGTTGCTTTATGAAATCTGTCCTGGTGCTCATTAAACGAACATTGATGTGTATTATATCAGAGCTTGTGCACAGTGCAAAAATCAAGGCAAGCACCAGTGTTTTTTATGTTTAATTCTGATTTCTATTTGCTCCAGGAAAAAATGAATGAATAAAAATTGGAGAGAAAAAACATGCAAAATGGGATTAAGACATGTATATTTGAAAAGCAATTAATTTGTCTATGACTCCAATGTCATTAGAGCCAAAGATTGGAAAGCTCAAGAATTTTTTCTAGGTACTCAAATTGAATGTCTTTTGATTTAAAGATTGGAAATCAAACAATAATTTCTATGATTTCAATGTCCTTTGACACAAAGATTGGAAAGGCAACAAATTTTTCTAGGAGTTCAATGTTTTTTGTCAATGAGGTCATTGGAGATAGAAGAGCAAGGTTGAAACAAAAGTAAAGCATTTTAATATTTTATCGGCCCCTTGAAAGTTTTGTACAACTGTAGCTAAAATAAGTAAAAAAATTCTAACATTCCTAAGCCTTAATGTCATCCTTTGGGATATATTACAAATGGCTTGATTCAACAAAATTTAGTGACCAAAAAAGATCGGAGAAATTTTATCTTTAGCTGTAATCAAATTTGTCTAGCCCCTTTTACGTTAATACTAGATCTATGCTTGGATGATTATGATAGGAAGTGGTGTTGAATTTATATAAATCGCTTGAGACACCGAGTTCATGATAGAATTTATCATAACAACACTGCCATCTGGAGGCTGTTTTTAACATCAATTTATGTATGTAATACTGGTGAAATATCTATATGGAATAATGTAAAGAAAGCTCCTATCTTCATATATCTGGGAAGAAAAATATAACTAGTATTACAGAATTTAATCCTTCAAACATTTTGAGTGTTTAAGCCGTCCTCTTGCTCTTTACTGGTTGGGGACCACCAAAACGGGACAACCACCAAGCCCGGACAGCCCCGAAAATGCTTAATTAAAATAATTTTTCTTTGTTCATTGGTTGTCGATCTATCAGTCAATTTATAACAACAATAAATGCATGTTTCTTCTATAATTTATAAATTAGATTTTTTTCAATGGTAATATTTTAATGTCTATTTCAATAATGTTGAAATTGAAAATTTGGGGGTTAAAAAGTGCAATACCTGACCTCATATACCAGGTATAATCATTTGCAGAGTAAACAATAGAATACCAGTAGCCAAAACGTCAGCATTTGCTGCTGAAATATTGTTAATCATGTTAAAAACAAAAAATTAAAACACCCAAGCATTTAAATGAATTAAATAACATCATGTGTATATCTGTCCGGACACATGGTACTGTAGTGTAGACAATTTAGGTAATTTTGATACCCTCCTTGACGAGCCTCAGATATAAGTGTCAATGTAATCAGAAATAAACAAACTAGTTTGTTAGTTAGGAGAAGAACCTAGCTGTACTGTGTCAAATTTTCAGGTCTCTAGGTTTGAAATTATGAAATCTTTATGGAAAAATGTTCAAATGGTGTCCGGTTGATGGTCCCTGACCAGTACCTTAACAAATCACTTTTTTTCTTTTCGAAACATTATTTCAAGTCTATTTTAGTTAATATTAGAAATAATGTAATTGACATCACAATTAGAAATTAAATCAAAATAGATTCCAACTTTTTGCACCAAATGTGTCTCTATTCAAATTATGGAATACAAAAATTATATCGCAGCTGGTGAATGTTGGCAAAAGAAAAGAACAGCTATTTCTGTGAAATTTGTCAATGTTTCTAAGGTATATGATATAAGTTTAACTTAAAAATACCATAATTTATTCTTGAAAAGAAAACTTGTCCTGAAAAAGCTAAAATTTCAACGTAACAACTGTTATGCTGGTCATATGTTCAAAAATTGATAAATCAGGGTAACATAACAAGATGTTGACCATTTTTATCATGAAATTTCACATTAGCATGTTTATTATCTTGATTTTTGTGAGGTATTTTCCACACCAGCAAAGGTATTGTATCGAATTGTAGTAACATGTTGTTGTTATATTTCAATTTTTGTATTAAATTTCTTAAAACAAATAAGATGCCATTAAAATATTTTTTGTAACGAAGCCATATGTTGCGTCAGCTGCTATTTTGTATTTTAGATTTACCATGCAGTAGAAAAGACATTAACCCAATTGTTGGGATTAGAAAACAAAATTTGCGTTACATTGTGCGCATTGAGCGACGTCATCTTTGCTAAGTTTAAGTGATTAGTCTAACATCAGAGAGCAGAGACAGTGTGGTCGCTTTGTTTCATTAGACACGGTTTCACCATAATTGGGTGATGCATGCCAAAAGAGATTTTATGTCTTATAAGATAGGAGAGGTTGTGTCCTAACCTCGGTAAATTCCAAAGGGAATAAAGAGGAATATTTAGTTTTTTGGAAGATTTTCTACGGCTTCAGAATATCATTGGCGTTTCTTTTTTCTCCTATTAAATTTGAAAATGGCTGGTGCAAAAAGAGTCCAGTACACATTTCAGAAAAGCTTTTCTTTGGCCAATTTTATAATATCTGATATTTGGTCTTATTTAAGATTGGGAAAAAAACACAGTTCCCAGTCTTATTTGAATCTTTCAAAAAAATAAATAAAAAATTATGCTTTTTTGGTACAGAAAATAAAGTCCAAAGAGTTTAGAAACATGAAACATTTTTTCTTTTCATTGAAATTTTAAGTTCTAAAGAAGTATTTTAAATGCTCAACACTAGATATCCCTTTTGAAGTAAGGTTGGCTCTGCAAAGAGCCTGATTATACAAACATTTCCTCCAATTTTTGGCAAGACACTGGTAAAATTTTCAATCTAATTTTATATGGGGTTGCTCAATTCAAATCACTTGTCCCAGCTGTAAGTTCATTTATGTCATAGACTTATGTTTCTTCATGTAAGGATGCTTATCCAGTGAGCTTATGAAAGTAAAGAACCATGTGCCTGCTTGTGCCTGGAATAATAGAGCTATATACTAATGAGTTCTTCCTATACCAAGCTTGAAATGTGCTATTTAACCTTGCTGAGTGACTCAAAACTCAATGAACGAACAAACATTCATAATTTGTATGTGTCATGGTCCTATCATACTTAAAAGAAAACTGCTTTCATATTTATGATGTAAATAAGTCTTAACCCTTTCCATTTAAAAATCTGAAATGGACTTGTCCATCTTTCAATCTGGACGAAACCGTTATTTTTAGCGAAATTTATAAGTACTGACTGAATAGCGAATAGTGCCAACCATGAGCAGATGGCACGGAAGTGTTGGTTGATTTTGGTCTGCACCTGTTCCATCTGATCATGGTCTGCACTGGACACATGTATATTCAGTTGTCCCCAGCTGGCTATGAATTACAGATAGAGCAGCTTTATGATTGGTCAGGTTGAAATCTTGACTTGTACATGAATATAATATCATCTCTATCTCAATGTTAGAACATAAATTATGGTGAAACAATTTCTCTCGGAAAGTATAAATAGATACATAGAAAACTTAATAGCAATAACAATAAATTATGTTGAAATATTGTTAGTAAACATAATAGAAACAGCACAATAAACAAGACATTTTGTTTTGAATTTGCATTCACAGGAAAAGAATTTATTACGAAATAAAAGCTCCACAGCTGTCTAGCTGTGTAAAAGCCAGTTCCTGCTTATGTCGTGAAACATTAAATGTCTCATAGCATTAGTGTATAAAATATTAATGAAGTTATTTGATGGGTATATTAGAACAAATCTTGACTTTATAATTGTGAAGGTCTACGAATTTATATCAACTTAATCTGAGAAATGGTTGTCAAGGGGATCATAGAGCAGGCACCTTCACAATTGGATGACAGTAGTTGACGTTGACTTTTACATCGCCATGGCAACTTGAACACCGAGACAATGCCTTTATTGATGAAGTCAAGTGAAAATGGTTTTTAAATTCCCTTCGGGATTTTCGAAAATGGGAAATATACGGTTTCACAGCTTCCACGAGTATGATTTATAAGGTTGCAAAAGCAAACTGTTGGTTTTTTATTTCACGATTGATCATTCTTTGGCCTCCATTTTTGATTTTTATCGGTGCTTGTTTAAGAGAGAAATACTTGAAAGCTGATCAGATTGCTGCCATGGGAAATGCAGGGCTAATGATGTTGTAGCATTCGAGCTTGAAATGTGTCGCCCAACAGGGGACAGTGTAAAAAACATAATGAAAGTAAAACAGATGTGAACATCAACCTTCCAGATGTTTTTTTTTTTCTTCCCAATTTTCCTAAAAGATACAAAATGTACCTAAATGGAAATAAATCGCATGTATACAGTCTATGACACCCTTTCAATACTGATTATCGGGAAATGCGTGCAAAATGAAAATCCATTGTAATAAATATCAGGAATAATAAATATAATGGAGCTAATAGGGTGATTAAATATGTCACATGGACGCTGTAATATGTATTATTAGTGCGAGAGAGTGTCCAGGGAATTGGCCGGTTGATCAACGGTCAGTTAGTTAATTTGAAAAGCTTTGACTCCAGAGACGTGTGTAGGCGACGATTTACTAGAGTTAGTTTTCACCTAGCATGCTGTAGTAACATAAGACTTATATGCCATAAGGTACGGAGTAATGTTCATCTAAAGGTCCATAACTTTGTCTCTTGTCTAAACTTTAATATGTTCACAAAAACATACAAACAGCTGTCTATGAAAGGTTGTTTAAAAAAAAAAATCAAACCTGTGTGGGTTTGTTTTGAATAGTTTTCACATAGTTTGGTCGAACAGAATTTGTTTTCTTGTGTAAATGATTTTTATCACCTGTCTGTATTGGGTAGGCTGACATGTGATATTGGATGATTGTGTTTATGTCTTTTGGAAAGCATAATTCATTTACAGTAAGAAAATTGTGCTAGTTTATCTGGCCATGATGAATTTAGTGTTTTAACAAACAAACAGAGCTTATTAGTTATGTAACAAAGTGTATGTTAACTTTTTTTCTGTATTCTATAAGACTTGTTATGTTGACATTCTTGAAACTTGAAACTTGAAAACTTGATTTAACGCCTATTTCTACATATAGAATACATATTCAATGGCGTTGTACAGCTATATACCTTATATGTGCTACTCCCAGTGCTACCATACACAATACTCCCAGCAGTGCGACGGTCACAGTGATTGGGTCAATCCCCACCAACATGTAACAATCTACACCCCTGCACATGATAACACATGGGCTAGACTTTATTATATTATTATACATTGAAAATAATAAAAACACTAGAAATATACAAACATGCACAAAACAATTAGGAACAGACAATGCCTTCAGCGTCACTTAAAAAAGTGCAAAAAAAGTCCTTGAAGTAAAATGATTTCAGTTGTCTTTTGAAAATTTCAACAGATTCACATTTTCTCATATTAATAGGTAGTTCATTCCACAATTTTGGTCCTATCGTGCTAAAAGCTCTGTCAGAAAAAGTCCTCTTCTTATTAAAAGGAACAACATAACAACCAACTGAGGATTCAGATGATCTTAAGGTTCGTTTTGACACTTGATGAGACAAAAGCTCTATTAAATATGATGGTGCGTTTCCTACCGAACAGTTATACATGTATGTCAGTATCTTGAAACTGATTCGTGCTTTAATCGGAAGCCAGTGCAGATCGAATAATGCCTGTTTAGAACTATCATACTTGGAACGACCTAACACCAGTTTTGGCACACATATTTTGAATACGTTGAAGTTTGGCTAATTCATTTTGAGATATGCCGTATAGAATGATGTTGCAATAATCTAAATGGGATATTACTAAAGATAAAACAAGTGTTTCAGCGGCTTCCTTTGTCAGATACTTTCGAATGCTCTTGATCTTGAAATAGTTTAACATAGCAGTTCTACACTTTCTTTTAATGTGATCTTTGAAATTTAGAGACTCATCCAAAAAAGCACCAAGATACCGTATACAATGTTGTGATTTAATAACATTACCACATATATTGATTTCTTTGGTGTTACACTTATTCAGCTGTGGACGACTTCCGAAAAGAATAAACTCTGTCTTTGAATTGTTCATTTTTAACTTGTTGCTGTTCATCCACTCATTTATATGCACTGCACAGTCCTGGAGGTCCCGAATTGCGCTTGCTTCTGCGGTAGGTGATGGTTTAAAACGTTTATTCGCAACGTGGTCGTCGGCAAATCCATGCATGGAAATGGAGGGAGGTACAATGTCAAAGATAGTTCCTGCGTACGTCAAGTAGAGCCAAGGGCCCAAACAGCTTCCCTGGGGGACACTACAGTCAAGTTCCCGTTCTGATGACACATTCGAGTTAACACTCACTCGACAGCTACGCGGCCTCAAATATGAATCTATCCATTCCAGCGCAGATCCAAAGACGCCATATTGACTTTCAAGAACATTTAACAGTATGTTATGGTCAACAGTATCAAAAGCAGCACTTAAATCTAGAGCTATCAGTGCAGTGACCTCTTGATGCTCCATTGCATTCTTGAAGCCATAACTTTGTTGAATTTCTTAAATGGACTTGTCCATTACTGTCATCTGTCAGTTTTGGTGATAAGTTAAAAATTTTAAAAATAGTAAGCCGTCAGTATTATAGAGCCTGGTCAGACTGCATGGATGTTCAGGCTGGCCTGGATCTATACTGGTGGCAATGGCTGATCACTTTCAGTTCCAGCAGGTTAAAGGTTAAATCAAGCAGTCTTAAACTGGTTTACCTTAGGCAATATGGCTGCCTTACTCCTTACCTTCCATTTATAAGGGGTTATTAACTTTGTTCTCTCAGTATCCCTTATATCGTTTAGAGAAGGTTTTCTGATCAAAATGATGTGTGTGATTAAAGATATATTTGATATTTTATTCAGAAAATTCATACATCAGACAAGTTTTTTTTTTTGCTTGGTTGACATTAGTAGGTTTAAATTATGTCTTTAATTAAGGGATGATATATTGGAAATTAATATCTTTACATCATTATATAGTGCTTCTTATTTGGATAAATTTCTTTCTCAGAAATCTATATACTTTATGGCCTCTTGTGTTAATTTCTCATTCAACAAAAAAAGGACAGGCTCGTTTTTGGGAAAAATGAGATATTTTTGTTAAAATTTCAGATACCCAGGTGTGGTTTTCTGTGAACAGATCTGAATTTAATGTTTATTTATTTGAGAATAATTCAAGTTGGACACCATCATATAAACTTAAAAATAAAAAATAAATGACAAAAATTTGGAAGTTAAAAAGAAAGGCAAATTCAACAAAGACTACCATGAAAAGCATGATGACCAAATAAAATCCGATAAGAATTACTGAAAAAGGTAAAAAAAAAAATCCTGAAAATGTAGATTTTCTTATTGACTTTTTTACTTAATATTTTCAGAGATTGCAAGATTATACGAGATCCACAGTCTCTGAAGTCCAAAGGTTATGGCTTTGTTTCATTTGTTAACAAACAGGTATGTATAATCTTTTATGTGATATTAAAATTAGGCTTGTCTGTTTCGAAGAAAAAGTCGAGCTATTTTATGATCGTTGTGATGTCGTTGTTGTCATTTTTGTTGTCGCCGTCATGCTAAAACTTTAATGACTCAAAACAGTTTTAAGTTAGGTACATGATCTTTAGTATACTAGCTGCACCCTACTTGCAGTTGTTAGACAAGGGGCATAATTCTGAAAGTTGTTTTTTTAGCTCACCTGTCACAAAGTGACAGGGTGAGCTTTTGTGATCGCTTTTCGTCCGTCCGTCGTCCGTAAACTTTTACTTTAAATGACATCTCCTCATAAACCACTAGGCCAATTTCATCCAAACTTCACAGGAATGTTCCTTTGGTGGTCACCATGCAGAACTCTGGTTGCCATGGCAACCGAAAGAAAAAACTTTAAATATCTTCTTTTAAAAAACCCTAAGAGCTAGAGCTTAGATATTTGGCATGAAACATCTTCTAGTGAGTGTCTACCAAGTTTGTTCAAATAAAAGCCCTGGGGTCAAAATTGGCCCCGCCCCAGGGGGTCATTGATTTTCCCTAAATGCATATAGTAAAATCTTAAAAAATCTTCTTTTAAAGAACCCAAAGAGCTAGAGCTAAGATATTTAGCATGAAACATGTTCTAATGAGTGTCTACCAAGTTTGTTCAAATAAAAGCCCTGGGGTCAAAATTGGCCCCGCCCCAGGGGGTCATTGATTTTCCCTATATGCATATAGTAAAAACTTAAAAAATCTTCTTTTAAAGAACTCAAAGAGCTAGAGCTAAGATATTTAGCATCAAACATGTTCTAATAGGTGTCTACCAAGTTTGTTCAAATAAAAACCCTGGGGTCAAAATTGGCCCCGCCCCGGGGGTCATTGATTTTCCTTATATGTGTATAGCAAAAACTTAAAAAATCTTCTTTGAAAAAACCCAAATAGCTAGAGTTTAGATATTAAGCATGAAACATCTTCTAGTGAGTGTCTACAAAGTTTGTTCAAATAAAAGCCCTGGGGTCAAAATTGGCCCCGCCCCGGGGGTCATTGATTTTCCTTGTATGTGTTTAGCAAAAACTTAAAATCTTCTTTGAAAAGACCCAAATAGCTAGAGTTTAGATATTAAGCATGAAACATGTTCTAGTAAGTTGTTCAAATAAAAGCCCTGGGGAAAAAACTGGGCCCGCCCCAGGGGTGTCATTGTTTTTAACTATATGTGTATAGTAAAAGCTTAAAAAAATCTTCTTTTGAAAAGCCCAATGAGCTAGAGCTTAGATGTTTAGCATGAAACATCTTCTTATGGGTGTCTACCAAGTTTGTTCAAATAAAAGCCCTGGGGTCAAAATTGGCACGGTACCAGGGGGACATTGATTTTCCCTATATGCATATAGTAAAAACTTAAAAAAATTTCTTTTAAAGAACTCAAAGAGCTAGAGCTAAGATATTTAGCATCAAACATGTTCTAATAGGTGTCTACCAAGTTTGTTCAAATAAAAGCCCTGGGGTCAAAATTGGCCCCGCCCCGGGGGTCATTGATTTTCCTTATATGTGTATAGCAAAAACTTAAAAAATCTTCTTTGAAAAAACTCAAATAGCTAGAGTTTAGATATTAAGCATGAAACATCTTCTAGTGAGTGTCTACAAAGTTTGTTCAAATAAAAGCCCTGGGGTCAAAACTGGCCCGCCCCAGGGGTGTCATTGTTTTTAACTATATGTGTATAGTAAAAACTTAATAAAATCTTCTTTTAAAAAGCCCAATGAGCTAGAGCTTAGATGTTTAGCATGAAACATCTTCTTATGGGGGGGGGGGGGGCTATATACAGGTGAGCGACCTCAGGGCCATCATGGCCCTCTTGTTTTTAGAATATGACCCTTTTTAACTTGAATTTTTTTGTCAAAATTGGTTACCACTTGTTATTGCCCTAAACCGACAAGCCTTATGCGGGCATGCAGTGCTCTTGTTGAATGCTGAAGTTGAAAGAATGTCATGCCATGTAATTTACCAGAAGTAGGTTAGAAACTGACTATTTAAACTTGGAATAGCTGTTAAAAACTTTTGAGACTAAGCAAGACTAAGGTTATATAGAGTTTGTCTGAACTTTGGATATGGCACAATTTATTCCGGGACACTGATGATAGCCTGTCTTTTGTCCCTTTGCTGACGGTTTTGAAGATTTTGACAAATTACTTTCTAAAATATGGATATTGAAAAGCTGCGGCACCCAGGTTCTGTTGTAGCTAGTAAATGCTGTTGACTGAATGACAAAATACGTTCAAGCACTTTATGCGGATGAGTTTCACATGAAAAAAGTACTGTTATGACCACTGACATAGTTAAAGTCATAGTTTTCACAGACAAGGCATAATTATGCAGAGGCAATAAGGCAAGAAACAATATATGTGATGAAATAGTAAACTGAGATTCTTTGAGTTTTTTTCATCAAGTATATAAAAAGGGAATGACATTTTCTAAGTCTCCTGGAATAGGGAGAATAAATTGTTGATTATCCGGTCAGTACATCATGACAATGGCTAGTATAATGAATATCTTCTCTTTTCTATCTTATTAAGTACTGAAGGTCCTATTACATCCTATATGTGAAAATATCACAAAAAAGAACTTATCAAATCTTTTTAAAATTATAAATTCTAGGTAACTGTTACTATTGTAAAGCAATGTTCATTTTAATGTGTCACATACTTTTGCTGATAGTTCAAAATTTCCACTGAAATGGAAAAAAAAAATTAAAAAATTTGACAGGATAATTATTTTCTAAGGATAAGAATGAGTCCTTTAATCACATTTTCAGTTTTATAAGATTGATGAGGGGTTCAAAAGAAATTTATTCTTACTTTATTTGAGTTAATTTGATTTAAGTTTTTGCTTTCTTAAACAAACAGATGATTTGAAAGAAATAAGCGCAATGTTTTACGATGTTGGTTTTTTTCTCTACAAGATTTGACATATTTTGTCTGTCTCGTGTCAGATTAGCAAGAAAAATAGCTTGCACAAGCCGTAAGGTTAGGTTAAGTAGATGCCAAAGGAGTAATATGTATATTGCAAGTTGTCGCAAGCAGAATTTCTGGGACAGGCTAATTTTCCCCGAAAGTCAAATGCAATGTGTATTTAATTCTCCAAATATCCGTAATGATGATGTATAGCCTGTTGGTTCAGGCAGGTTTATAGAAAATGATGACACGTGTTCCGCCAGCGTACCATCCTTGAAAATTGGTTGACGCCACAGGAGACAGTGTAAATTACAAAGATTACCGGCTTCTTAGTTCGGCAATGACATAATGACGACAAGAAAAATAATTGAATTGTGATTTAGATCAGCAGACTTTTGGAGGTGAATTGAATATCTGACAGTTTTACATTCCATTTTCTTCAATTTAAAAGAGATGTTCAGCTCACTTCTACATCTCTTAGTGAGTCGTTCTTGTCTTCGTAATATCCCTACAAGAAAAGTTTGAAATTGAAAATTGTCGGAATCAATTTAACGCGAGTTCCATTACATTCTATCAAATTGCTCATCCTCCTGGTGTTTTTTTGCGTTTTTTTTGTACATCTTCATGAAACTTTAACAAGCTCTGGGATAAATTCCTATGTCTTCCACAAACAAAACAATATCTGTAGCAGTAAAGAAAGATTTTTGTGTTTGAATTTATCTAGAAACAAGTCATCTAATATAGTTTGTTACGATCCAGTAACCTTATACCGGTATTTAATTAAATTAGTGATTTATGGAGCAGCGTTGTTTAGTCAACGCACGGTCATAGAGTAATGAATGTTTCACGGTAATATTCAGTCTTAATCACTGGGTTTTCATTCACAGAAAGAGGTAAAATAAGGAAATGAAAATTGTTATATTATTTCACTTCACATAATGGAACTTTTGAAAGCATGATTACTTTTAGTATTAAATATTATTAAGTTTGTTGGAACTCATATGTTCATAGTTATACGAATATAGAGATATTTTAATAAAGGACTTTGTAATTGCAATTTAGATTTGAATTAAAAAAATAATATTACTTTGTCTGGGGAAAAGTTAGTGGGGGGGGGGGGATGGAAGGGTCATAAAAATGCCTATTAGTAACATGAAAGGATACAGTCAAGATGTAAGATTTAAAAAGAAATGTCAAAAACAGCTTATTTAGGCCTTAACTACTAGAAGCAAGTTAGAATTACTCATGAAGCAATAGGCATGGACCTAATTTACATGTATTGACTAAATTAAAGGTCTATGTTAAATTGAAAATACCAGGGATTTTTTTGGAAATATAAAATGAGATGAAAAGAAACTCTAAGACGAGTCTGCGTTCTTTGAACTGTTGGAAAAGTAGACACTATTCCAAAGGATATACTTTTAAGATGTGTTCACACCAATGCTATTTCAACAAATGCAGACTAAGTGATTGAAATAAGCTTGTAGTTTTCCTTAAAACCAACCTAGAATAATGAAAATTAAATTTTTAGAGGAAAAGTTTGATGATCCTTTTCTGTTAAATTTATGCCCTAAACTTTCTACAGATTATATATATGATATTATTGGGTGGTATGAAGAAAGGAGCGAATTTCCCCGAGCCTCTGTAGCATTGAATACCTTAACCCTTTACCCTGCTTGAACCAGAAATGCCGCCAGTATAGAGCTGGGCCAGCGTGCACAACCTGTCTTGCCTGGCTTGATACTCTTAGTAGCTCAATTTGTGTCAATTGATATTGAAATCTCCCTGAAAGTTTGAATGGACAGTGTTCCAAACTAAAAAAACAGAGCAATCCATTTCAGAAAGTCAGCAAGCTTATGGTTAAAAAGATAGGACTTATTATTATTGATTTCTCAAAGATAGCATATCATTTATCAGTCTGTTGTTTTCCTCTTCATAAACAGTTTATGATTACATATATCGTTGTCCTAAACTGATGGTTATATATTTTGTATGATAAACGTTATGGTTATAGACATGGTAGATAAAATTCATGGATGTAAAATTGGTTAATAAAATTTATGGTTATATGAAAGTGGTAAATAAAATTAATCTTCTTTAAACAAGGCTAAAGACACGGTTATTTTGTATGTTGGAAAGCATTGTTAAATTATAGATCAATGTTGTTGTTGTTTAAATAGACTGTTATAGTTTTCTTGGTATGTGACCTACCCGGGTGCTTGACACTGCCTGAAATAATGTACATAAGCTGCACATTTAGGGACTATCTGGCACAGCCACCATATTGCATCTCAAGCATTGATGTGACTTAAAATTTGACCCCATCGGACCCCAATTCCAGCACCTCAAAATAAAAAAATTCAAATTATTTTTTGTTATTTCAGGATGCAGAAACAGCGATATCCAGTATGAATGGACAGTGGTTAGGGAGTCGACCAATCAGAACAAACTGGGCCACAAGGAAACCTCCAGCCCCGCCCACTAAAGAAAATCAATGTAAGATTTTTTTACGCAATTTTTTTTTACCAAGAAGAAAGCAGTACAAGTATGTCAGTTGTAAAAGCTTAGGCCAGTGCTACAGAAACCATTTGCCGTCAGAATATGCATGGTCTTCTTCTGTTTCTATAGAAACCCATCACATGATGTCAGTGTATATGTTAAACTTACTGTTAAACAGACAATTATTTTTTCATTTGAGTTCGATAATACATTTTTAGGAGTCTGCATTTTTTTCTCCCTTAAGAGTCCTAGTCAACTAATGTATTGATGCGGGCATTCTTAGAAATATATGCTAATTTTTACGATTGTTGCGATGAAATGGCTGATTATAGAATCGTCTGGGAAACTTCAGTTTATGTAATTGTGATCACATCGGTTTTTTCTGCCGTTTAAACATTCATGCTTGATAGATGCTTTTTTTTTGTGTGTGTATATATTAATTTTATGTTTTCTAAAAGGGTAAAAAAATATTACTTTCAGATCAATCAGTGTTAAATGTTAAAAAGGTTTTGTACTATTTTATTGGGGCTTTTAATCTGAACTATCTAAGTCGAAGTTAGTTTATATATTGATGCTTTTATGATGAATGTTTTAGCTTTTATGAAATTGATTTGTTCTGCATTGAATATGGAGGGGTCTATTGTTAGGGAGCAGGGGTCAGTATCAAAATGTTTAAATTGTACAACCAACTGCATGGAATCGGGTGTTATTTCTTTTAAGGATGTCAATATTTAGTTTTTAATACTGAACACAAAAAAAAGAAGAAAATCAGTAAAGCACCTGGTCAGACAACATTGATGTGCCACTGACCGGTGACATAGGCCTGTATTTATCACTGCAGTCATTTAAGAAGTAAAATTTTTGTTTTGTGTTTATGTTACTTAATTTTCCTGAGAACTAAAACAATATTCATTATTCACATACAAATGTTTGTTCCAAATTTTACCCTTCAAGTGGAGCAAGATTTGCCTTGAGGTAGTTGGAAAAGATAAAGGTGACTTGGTGCTGCCATATAGTAAAATATCTCGCCTATAAAGACATAAAAATGTACATTCATTTTGGAAAAAAAAACAGAGGAGGGTATTTTAAAATCTTCTATTCCAAACAGCAGGGAGAAAAATTGGCCACAAGATTAGAGTGTGTTTTATATCATTCCATTGTTTTGTTTTAATCTGGAATGTCGAGCTAGTATTGCTGTAACAAATGTTAGCATGCGGAAAGCTTAATATGCAATCTGCGACTCTTTAATTCAACACGTTTTTTGCACTTCTGAGAAATTATTGGAAACCTCGTAATTAATTTTGCATATAAATGAAGCAGTAAACATGGCAATGTGAAACTGTCATTATCTCCCCGTTTTTCACAATGCATTCGGAGAAATTTCTCCTGAACGGCCATTGACTTAAATAGCACTTGTTATCTTGGGTTTCCAAGTGTAGAAGTTACTGTTTGTACAACAATTACATGACATTTCAACACCTTTAAGTTCGCTCTAACATAAAATGGCAGTTATCAGTTTTGTTGGTTTTTGGATCGTTTTTTTATATTGAATGAAACTTTATAGAAAAAAAAACATAGAACATTATCATCTTCGCAATTTCAGTTGGATTCATTTAATTATCTTCCTTTTGAAAATAATAGATCTACATGTGATGTAATTTACATGTGATGTAATTTACATGTGATGTAGTGATGTAAAATAATTCTTTAACCTTTACCATTATAAATATCTGTAATGGTCTTAACCATCTTTAAAATCTAGACAAAACCATTCATCATTTGAGGGTAAGTTTAAAAATAATACAGCAGATACATGTAGTGCACTGTCATTTGGTGTACAATAATTATTATTGTTGTTTATTTCTGCTACAAACATAATGTGTGTTAGTTTATATGTTTTTGTTTGATAGACAATTTTTTATTAACTTTTTTCCAGCTTTTATAGCTAAACATATAGAATTCAAGACAAAAATGAACAAAAAATAATGATAAATTATTTAACAATGCAACTTTTTATATTTTCAGTTGTTAAACAGTTGAATTTAGACGAAGTTATGAGTCAGTCAAGTCCGACCAACTGCACAGTTTATTGTGGGGGTATTATAAATGGTTTAACAGGTATGTGAGTTGAATTTTTTAAACAAAATAAGAAAATCCTGTACAATTGTTTGTGGTTTGATTTTTAAGGTTCATGGAAATGTTGAAGAATTTAAAACAGCTTCTTCTCAGTATAACTATTATAAGTTTCATCTTAGTTCTACAGATAGTTATCTTTTTTGGAATCAGCTTGCCAAATTCAAATTATTCCCCATTTACACGCCTAAGCCAAACTCCAATCTCTCTCCCCTCTGCAATCCTTACTCTCTCTCTCTCCCCCCCTCCCCCTTGTGAGTGAAAATATATACTTGTAGAAGGTTACACAGACTTGGATAAATCAGTTTGTTTTCACAGAGAATAAATAAAAATTTTGGAAATATTTTCCAGAAACAGTTTAATCTAGCTTTTCTTTTCTTGCAAAATGCACTTGTTAACTTTTTGCGCAAAACAGGTAAATCTGGTCTAGAGTTTTCCATTTTGCTAAAAGCATTGTTGAAAAAGCAGCTTTTCAGCTTTAGTGTTGAAATAAGTTGAATGATTTATCATCATTATATGATGATATTGAAAGTATAGGTAACCTAAGAACTCTCTCATGTTAAGAGATTGATTTTTCTACAATTATCTCCATACTTGTTATACTGCCTATAGTTACAGTTACGCAGCCTTTGTCTATGACAAGTAAATTGCAGCATGATAAATCATTCTAGAAATAACGTAACGATTCAATGCTTATCACTCTGATACTCTTTTTGACGTGGTTTTTAATTCCTTCCACAGTAAAGGCATTGGTTTTATTATTTTTGTCTGTTTGAAAACCATTCGAAGGTCAAGGTCACTTTTGCACTAAATTTGAAACTGATGGATGATATATTACCATTAACTGCTCTGGTGTTGACATGTGGTATTTCTTCATTTGTTTCTTTTTCAAATTCTGATTTTAACATTTTCAAATGTTAAAATATTTCTTTTTCTTTCCTGCTCAGTATCTGTTTTGCTTCAGTTTTTTTTTTTCAAATTTGGGTCAGATTTTATCGTCCAGACTTGCCCGTTGATTGCTTTAGTAATAGTTATATAAGCTTGACGGACAGTGGCTCAGTATGTAATGATACTACATTATTTACCTATATTCCAATTCCTTCTGTGAACTTAATTGCAAGTGCATTAAGTAGCAGTGTTGCATTAGATATGGCATTAGGACAATGTTACTTAGAGCATTACCATGGGGACAGTATATCATCATGATATTCATCAGAATGCCATGATCTACAGTGCTATAAGTGACAGTATTGCATACAGCAAAGCATTGGGGACAGTGTCTCATTAACAAAAATATGAAAATCTATCACCCATTGTCACATGGATTTGTTTGCATAGTGCCTTTAATGATAGTGCTGCATGCACAAAAGTGGGTTTAGAGACAGTGTGACAATATAATCATTTCATGGATAAGATACTAATTGTCAAATTGTCAAACATGGCATTTTGCCTTGCCTTTCATCATAGATATGAAGTGAAACTATTAACCAGTGTGACTATGTTATATTATGTTTGATTTCCCAATAGGTTCTAGCAAGTGTGCCCCCCTTTTTAGGGCTATAGGGGTGCCACCTTCCCCCCCCCCCCCCTCAACATCTATAACATGATGTAAATAATTTCCCTCTTTGTTGCTGTTAGAAAATATCCTAATTCCATCATTGTCACTGTGCTTATATGCTTATTGTTCCAATTGATAGAATATAATGATATTTAATGTTCTAATTGATAGTGTATTATGATATTTATTGTTCTAATTGATAGTGTATTATGATATTTATTGCCTTAATTGATAGTGTAATATGATGCTTATTTTCCTAATTGACAATGTTACAAAATGCTGCTTTTTGATAATGTGATCATGAACTTACTGCATTCATGGATACTGTAACCTGAAATTTAAAAATTAAACGAGACTTACCTTGGTTAAGTTGAAGTTTGATTTCAATTCTTTGAGTAAGAATTGAGTGAGGGGCTTAACTGAGATACGGTTGCGCATGCGCAGTTCACTCCTTAACAGTGTTTTTTCCCATTAGTAACAATTATAAGAATGTATTTTCTAAATTTAAATTCCTGTAGGGAGGGAGGGTGGCAGTTAAGCCCCTCACTCAATTCTTACTCAAAGAATTGAAATCAAACTTCAACTTAACCAAGGTAAGTCTCGTTTAATTTTTAAATTCTTTTTCGCGAAAGAATTTCGTTTCGGGACTTACCTGAGACTTTAAAGCCTAATGCGAAAAAACACCTAGTCCTAGTGCCTCAAAACACCTTCTTGAAATGGGTCTCTCCCCGTGTTTATTGCCTTATCATAGAATTTAGCAAATGTGCTTTCCGACGACCAGCCAGCTTTCTCTAATATTACTGCAACAGGCACTCCAGAATTCTTTGCCTTGAATGCTGCTGCTGCTCTCACACTATGAGAACCATATTTCACAATGTTTATTCCAGATCTATACATAACAGTTTTAATCCATCTAGAAATCGTGTCTTTTGTAACATTTTTATATGGTTTAACATAACTTAATAACAATTTAGCATTATTTTCAATTCTAACATTACTTGTACGCGCCAAATACTCCTTCAGCACTGTATATATACAAAGTCTCCTATCTGGAGGATAAGCCTTAAATGAAATAAAATTAATGTTATGGTTTGGTCTGTTGTGCTTCAGCAGCCCATCAAATTTAAACACAAACTCTGATTTTAACTTCTTATAATCAGTATAACTAATTAATTGTAATGTCTGTACACGTGCAGCTTGAGTTAGGGCCATGAGCATCACCAGCTTCAATGTGAGATTTTTCAGTGAAAGATGTCTTACTGGTGAAAGCTTTTTCAAATAAATTAAAACTTTATTCACATCCCAAACTTCAGTATAACGTGATTTGTTGTTGGTCTGGCTGCAAATACACCTTTCATGAATCTTATTATTAAAGGATGATTTCCAATCCGAAATCCTTCAAATTGAATTCCAAGAGCAGATAGAGCACCACGAGCTGTATTAAGACTTTCATAACCAAGACCTTTGTTAAACTGATTTGTTAAAAATTCAACTACTTCCTCCAAAGTTGGCGAAACTGGAGTAATCTTCCTTTCAGTACAGTAGCGAAACCACCTGGTAATGTGTGTTATTATACTGTTTTTTAGTACCTGATTTTCCATGACAACATGAATATTTCTGGTAGAGTCCTCTGAAAATCCACGTTTTCTGAAACTATTCCCTGACACTTTTGCAAACTATCAATCTGAGTCTGCCTTCGAGAGGATGAGACATTTGTTGAAGCGTTAATATCAGCAAACCTTTCTTCTTTTGAAAATAAATAACTGGCGTGTCTACCAATATGTCCATAAGCCTTGGAAACCAAGGTTGAGTTGTCCAAAGTGGAGCTATGATGATGCCCTTGGCCATATCTCTTCTCATTTTCTGCACGCATCTTCCTAACAGACTGAAAGGAGGATAAACATATACATTATTCACAATTTTCCAATCTATGGAAAACGCATCAACATAAATACAATCTGGATCAGGTTTCCAAGAGCAATAATTCTTTAATTGTGCATTTAACCTAGATGCAAAACAATCTAAATCTGGGGTACCCCACAAATCACAAATCTTATTAAAAATTTTTCTCATCCAGTTTCCATTCCAGATTATCTTTAAATTTTCTAGAAGCCTGATCAGCCTCTAAATTTTCTTTGCCTGCAATATGTGCAGCAGTTAACCATATGTCATTAGCTATACACCAGGTCCAAATTTCAACAGCAATCTTATTACACTGTAAGGATACAGTTCCACCCATATTATTGATATAACTTACAGCTGTAGTATTATCCGACATTATTTTTACATGCTGGGAAACAACATGTTCTCGAAACGATCGTAATGCATAAAATATTGCTAACAATTCCAATACATTTATGTTAAGAAGCTTTTCTTCAACAAGCCATCTGCCGCCTGTTCTAATATCTTTATATTTAGCCCCCCATCCAAGAAACGAGGCATCCGTTTCAATAATGGTATTAGGGGTTGACCTATTTATTGATCGTGATTGTTGTCTCAAATTGTTAACCCACCAAGTTAGTTCAGTTCTCATTTTATCAGTCACTGGCATAAAAGCATTATAATTCCCAAAATTCTTCTTTTAAATAAAATGTTTTTGCCAACTCTAATTGTCGATAATGCAGTTTCCCATAGTCTACTGCAGAAAAACTTGCAACTATCAAACCAATAACCTTTGCAACCTGCCTTATTGAAGCTACAGATTTATTACATAAGTTTTGACATTCCAAAACAATTTTATCTTGTCTTTCTTTAGGCAAAGTAACTACCATGCCTTCAGAATCAATTATGTTCCCTAAGTAAAGTAATTTTGTTGTTGGAATTAATACAGACTTTTCTTCATTTATAATGAATCCTACCTGTAACATTAAGTTAACAGTGGCTTTGATATTTTCTTCACATTCATTATAACTATCACCCAACAAAAAACTATCATCAATAAATCCAGAATTTACATAGCCCAAACTACGTAATCGTGCATATACTGGTTTCAAAAGTTTCGTAAACAGACGAGGGCCTTCACTAACGCCATTTGCTAAACAGGTATACTGGTAGATTTGTTTACGCCAAATGAAACAAAAACATTTTTGCTGTTCTTCAGCAATCTTTATAGAATAGTATGCATGACGAATGTCAACTGATCCCATTTTTACCCCTGGTGAAATTAATGTGAGAACTTTTTCAAAAGTGTCCATTTTAAAATGTTTATAAGGGATAAATGTGTTAACTTTTTTCAAATTCAAAATCAATCTGTATTCCCCGTTCTTTTTAGGGCGTAAAAATATTGGTGATAAAATTTGACCTTTCTCTGCCTCAACAGGCACTATTACTTTCAATTTTAGAAGCTTTTTGATTTCATTATCAATATGTTGACATTCAAAAGTATCAAATTTATACTGACAAGGAGAAAAATATTTTTGTCCAGAGTTATTAACTTGAAGATCAATATGACAATTTTTAACAATATCATCAAGAATTTGAGGGTCACTTGTTAAATTTTCCCATTCGTTAACAAAATTTGCAAGTCTACCTGCTTGAAAATAATCATTTACCTGCTCTACTGCTTGAATGGCAGCCGAGACCCCCGTCTCTGGTAGTTTTTTGAATCGGTAGATGTACCAACATTTGGATCCGACAAACCTCGGCCCCTCGGTCTCATACCTCGGCCATAACCGCCTCGGAAACGAAATCCTCTATTCAACATTCGGCGGGCAGGACCTCCTCGAAAAGGTCTACGATCAAACATCTTATTACTGATCTTGGAACAGTCCTCAATCTCCTTAGCCGACTTGGAGACATCGTCCCCAAATAAGAATTTTGTAAAAGGTCTAGATTGACTACAAAGATGAGTGTATTCCTTACTCATTTCAGGTCTAAGAAAGTCTTTCCTGGTCATATTAATTTGCTTATTCGCATGACCCAACAAAGCCAGGACATCATTACACTGCTCTATCAACGGACCAAGCTTCCCATCATTCTCCGAATCTAATTTGTCCAACTCATTGACTACTTTAACTAAGAGTGTACCACTTTTAATTACCGACTCTTCAATGTATTGAAGTTTCCTATCAGACGTTCTAGCATTCGGGGAAACCGCGTCCCATATTAACTGGTTCATTTTTACCACCGATAAAGCCTCACAGTTTTCAGGCCTAGCATTGAGTTCATCTTTTGTCAATTTATTATAATGATCCTCATCAAGTCCATTTAGAAATAAGTCATTTACAGTTGACGCTAACACAGAATCAACTTTCGAATCACAAGTTTCTGTGGTCTTAAAACGCTTTGCCATATTCTTAAAATCTACTATTATTATTCTCATCATCATTTTTTCTCTTACTCTGCTCAGGTTGATCATCATCCTGATGGAAATTGTCCACAGACTCATAATCATCATCATAATCATACTCTTCATAATATTGTTCATAATCGTCAACTTTACTTGCTAAACTGTTAATTTTTGTATTTTGTTCCTGCATTTGGCGATCAAAACGAACTTTTTCATAATTTCCAGAAGAGACAAATTTTTATCTTCAGAAGTTTTGCCCAAACTCGACGAGCTTGTACTTGCAGTTTTTTCGGGAACCTTTTCTGACGCTTTCTTCGGCGCTTTCCCTTTATTTTGTTTTTTTCATAACCGCTGCTTTCAGCAGCTTTTTTGTTCGCTTTCTTTGGCATCCGCCATAATTTACGAAGATCACACCACGTGCGAGTCGAGAAAATTCGCCTCTCAACAACGATAAAAAACACAATAAATGTGAATACGTCCACACACCAATATAGAAATAGTTAGTAATTCGAATTAAACTTCGAAATAAAAAACAGTGATAAAACTTATATCGATCTACGACCGATAAAACTTTTAATATTATACGAAACGTGTTTCACTGCGTGAAACGCAACCGGAAAAGTGAACTGCGCATGCGCAACCGTATCTCAGGTAAGTCCCGAAACGAAATTCTTTCGCGAAAAAGAATTTACTGCATAAAGTGACAGTGTGAAATTAAACTTACTGTAGTGTTAATGTTTTTGATATTGATATATGGCCCTGTATGACGTTATTTTTGGACACTTTCTGCCTTTACTGACTGCTTGATCTAGTCTGATATATCCTATATTGCCCTGAGTGACATTATGATATACAAGTTATTGCCCTATGTATGAATTTTCCATGTTACATATGGTAAAATGAAATAATACTATATTTTTTCCAGTACAGTTAGTAATAAGTACTTATTAGCAAGCAATCTGCTGTAAAAGAAATCTTCATTGATACGTTTTGAAATAATGGGATTTGATTTTATCTTCTCCCACCATACAGTAATTGTTGATAAATTAAAGCCGACAATCTGACAGTTGCAGCCATTTTATTTTCCTTTACAAGGCAACTGTTTTTCTTCAAGACAAGTTATAATATAAAAAAAAATTTGCATTGTCACTTTATGTTCATACGGTTATTTCGTAGAGAGATGATAATTAGATATTGGTATCGAACATAGTGTCAGCTGCAGATAACTTCGTTTACTGATGAGCGGAAAAACTGCAAAAAATTAAACTTTTAAATTCAATGAGAGTAAAAACAAAAAGCGAAATGAAGTGAAAAGATGGATATTGACTGGTTAATGTAATTCAGTGGTATATCATTCAACAAAGTTTTTTTTGGTTTCATGTGTTTGCTTTTAAGTATAAATGAAAAGGTTTCAAGCAGGAGGAATTTCAAAAAGGAAAAAAATAGTGCTGAATACTATAACTTTCTTAACTTTGGGCTGTATATATCATCTTTATTCCCAAGAAAGCTACACCTTTATATGTGGTCACACCTGCAGTTGACATGTATTAAATGTGACCTTGGCACCTTATTGACCTTGACCGTCAAAGTGTTGTTGTTTTTGTGTTATTGTTCTTTTTAAATTTAGGATGTTTCATCATAACTGTTCATTAACAGATGTAGGATAGGCATTTCAATTATTCATAGAACATCTTCAAATTTGACCTTGACCTTTGAATGACCTTGACTTTCAAGATCTTTGCAAAATTAAATAAAGTCACCCAAAAAATTATTATGTATGAACAGGTTTTTGAAGGGAGGCTTACCTTGTTTTTCTGATGTAATAAAACGTTGCTTATTAAATGTAGATAAAGGGTCAATACTTAGAAATAATGACCTTTGTTTGACTTTGCCCTAGGTTACAAGGTTAAAAAATACTTCCCTTGCAGGAGGGGTCATTTGTTGTTGAGATTTGACCGTATTTGCTAAATAGTGCAGCCTCATTTGCTATATTCTAACAATGTTTCTGCACTAGAAGTTGATTGTGTAACATGCAAAAGTGAGAGTGATTATATTCAATGATTGATTGTTCAATGACAGTGCTTTGTTACAACTTGATTGATTATGGAATAAGAACTTCCCACTGCTCGCTTGTTTGTAAACTTTTAGTAGAATATAGGTTCTCCGAGTTCACCATTGTTATGCTTTGATCCTAAAAATATCTTTATTCGTCAAATTTGACGTTTTTTCGACCTTATTGCTTTGCTTTTGTTATTCCAAGTGAAATGCCGAAATCTGTTTCCATAATATTATACATGTATTTTTATGTTGGGTAAAAAAAGTTTCCCATAGTTAAGATCATTGGCATATCTGATATAAAGGACATGTGGATTTTAATTGGCGTATATACGTACTTGTTTATATAACACTGATGTCCCTTTTCTTTTCTATGTTTTAGAATATAACACTACTCTTTGTACTTGTTTATATAACACTGATGTCCCTTTTCTTTTCTATGTTTTAGAATATAACACTACTCTTTTTTAAGGCCTCTATTCCTTTCTTGATCATGTTTTAGTTCTCCTTTTATTTAGCATTTCCTTTAAACCTGTATCAATATTTGTGCAATTCCTGTGAAAAAATAGCAATATTTATCAGTATCTTGGTAACAGTTTACAAACATGGAAATATTTTGGTATTTTTTCAGAGGATCTCATTAGGAAAACATTTGCATCGTATGGTACTATACAAGAAATTAGAGTATTCAAAGACAAGGGATATGCTTTTATTAGGTAAGTTGGTGTTTTGAGAGACATCCAGTCTAGTTGTTATTGCACAAAGTATATCTAAATTTGCCTGTATTAGATAATAGTAAAAGAATTATTTACTTGCCCTCACCTCTGAGTTCGAATACGGACAGAAACTTTGGATTCTTTCATGTGAGGAAGCTATTCAGCTTGCTTACGGAACATTGGTGATTCTACTTTGTTATCGTGCCTGAAATAACACATGGAAGGGCACCTAAGGTCTTCTTCCAGTAAAGCTGGAAAGTTGCTACATGATCAATACTGTGTTGGTGGGATGTAAAACCCAACCGAAAGAAAGGGTCATTTTGCTGATATAACTCGGTCTGATTTAGATGATTTTGAATGCACATATATATCATACAATATAATTATAATCTGTTTTGATAAAACTTTAGAGTAATAAGGAAAACATGTGGTGTTATTGATTGGAAACAGAATTTAGATGACATTATCCTCTCTTATTTTAATTTAAATTTCTGATTTATTTAGCTTGTATTTTGTTTCAATCTTACATAAAGAGTTATGAAAGATCACGTCATATATATATTTATAAACTATTGTTTTTTTTCCCTCTGCTTGAAATAGGAGTGTACTTCAGTTGTTCTTGTTTTTACATTCTTTGTATGGGAAATAAACTTTAATAGAAAATATTTTTCTGTTTTTAAAACAAGTGTGTATTGTCATCTTAGAAGAGATTTTGTACTTTTTACTTATATTTTAGTATGTGGCACTGTGACTTTAATAAGAATTTTTTTGAGGTGGTCTCAAAATACACCTGATACTCGATAAAAATGGTGTGTGTCATAAATTTCTCATAATCTAGGTCAGAATTAATGTTTAATTCGCACGGAGCAGGTGCTTGTATAAGAATGGAGTTATTTACTCTGACTTCTGTCTATGTTCATCATGAATATTACATTCTGTACATGTCGTATCGGGGAAAACTCTGTAATTGTGAAATCAGTTTAACAGATTGTCGCTTTTCCCCCCGAGGGAGGAGAGGACGTGTTACATGGCGATGGTGATTATTCTGTAACATACATGTTACATTTGTTACATGGGCCTTATATGTTCCGTTTTAGACATGCCAGCTGCGTCTGCTTGTACTTTTGTATCTATATCAACACGAACAGACGCTTCGTCGGAATATTTATTGTCTTCATACCGATAGATAGATAAATGATAGGCATATCAACAAAATTTATTTTCAGACTGATTTTCCCCGCATATCTTTTTGTTCATTTTGTATGCAGGTAGTTAATCTTTACATCTGTCTAGTGGTCTATTCATGGGAAATGTTATCTTAGTTTTGATGTGCTTTCGTCAGGATTAAAGCTAACAAATGATTCCATTTTCTCTTAAAAAATCATCAGCTTATTATATAACTGTTGATTAGTCATCAACAATTGTTGATTAGTCATCAACGTCTTGTTTATAACTGTCACATCCAGTTAGATAAGTTCCGCAGACTTGCAGTGCTTTGATTTGTGACCTGCCTCACTGTCCATTATTAATATTAATATTTGGGTTTCAAAATACTTGAATTGAAGAGTGAACAATTCATATTCAGTTAATGCTACTCGGATTTTCTAGCTGATTTGGCTTTGTACTGGTAGCAGAACTGTTATTAGTTTATATAGAATTCATTTAAATCTGGTTGCGAAGAAAGCTATAATTTTATTAACACACTCTGGAATCTGTTTCTGGAATCAACCAGTACTGAGCAATGAGTGTAAAGTTTTATGCTCAAGAAAACATTAGTTTGCCCTGATGTGGTTTGAACCCACGCAGCTAGCGATCCTTGGAATACTAGTCTGACCTGTTAATGACCGGCATTGTTATTGCATTTATAACTTGAGGGAGAATTTCACATGCCTTTGGACTATGATTAATGCCTTGAGTTTATGCTCTATTCAATCCATTGAATTATTAGAAATTATACCTAAACTTTTTCAGTGTTAATGATATGAGACTCGGCAAAAGTTTTAAAAAATTCACAGAGACCTGAAATTCACTATTTGATGTTATTCATACATATTACATGTTCCGAGACAGTGCCTTTGGGCATGGACTGAAAACTTTGTTTTCCATAGATCAAACAGAATCTTTATGTTGTATTGATTGTAATGTTGCATTATAGAATTTCCATCAGCAAAAATACAAAGCCAAGTATTTATTTAGTATAATGATGTAAATTCTCTACTGTTGTTTTCTATGTCTGTCAAACAATGTAAAAACAGGCAAAAAGCTGTTAGTGTTGTATGATGTTAACTTTTGTACTGTTTTGTCATAGATTTTCCAACAGTTTGTTATATATTCTCCCAACACTTTTGTTATAGCTAGATTTTCCAACAATTGATTAAAGATTTTCCTACACTTGTCATAAATTTTCCAACAATTTTGTTACAGATTTCCTAACAACTCTTTATATAGATTTTACAACAATTTTGATTTAGATTTTCAACAGTTGTGGTAAAAGACTTTCCAACAAATTCATTATAGATTTTCCAACAATTTGTCAGATTTTCAGACGATTTCTTCATAGATTTTCCAACAATTTATGTCAGATTTTCCAACAATTTGGATATAAATTTTCCAACAATTTTCTTACAGATTTTCCAACAAAGAAAGTGCAGGCCAAGCTATATGTGGTGTTCATGGTCAGGTGGTGAACGAGCAACAAGTCAAGTGTTCATGGGGTAAAGAATCAAATGATGCCCAACAGTCTCAATCCTCTACACCACAGATGATGGGCAGCCAATCAGTATGTATATCCTGTATACTTGACTTATAATATCTTCTTTAAACTAAAAACCATTTTTCTGCTCAATTTCATAAAACAGACTTGTCAAGGTTTCCAAGTTTGAGAACAAAAAAGAATTAGGGGTATCAAGAGGAAAATTTGAAGTTCAGACCAGTCACCAGTGTAAAATCTGATCAGATTGCACATTAGTGCATTCTGGCCTTGTTCTAAATGGGTGGCAAAGGCTATTGCTTTCCTGTTTCAGAAATTCTATAGATTAATACATTCATACTTGTAGAACTATAGTTATAACTAAACCATATCATATTTAATGGAGAGCCTTTTGTCAGATGATCACAGTTACTGACATTTGAATCCGTGTTTATTCAAATTCCCTTGAATTCCATATGTTAAGAAACTATCCTGCTTGTCTATGTAAGATTGGTGGTTATACCAAGATGCTTACTGGTGCCTGAAATACTCCTGTAAAACCTAGCACCTAGAATTTCCTCCACCAGTAAATCTGGAGTACAGCTTTTTATAGTTATTAATCAGTATTGCTGTGACTTAGAGGTCAACATACTGAAGTTATTGTGTGAATGTGCACTAATAAAGCTTTGATTAACTCCATCACAGTTATCTTAAATGTATTGGTCTTAGGTAAGCTGTACAATACACTTATGTTTTCACACTGGCCTGAGTGCATTTGAACCGGAATTACACCAAAGTTGAATAAGTTTTGGTCGTTAATTAACCCATGTCGTAATTGTTTTCTTGTTACCAAGATTCTTCTTAATGAATATTACACCCATGTCACAGTACATAGCCAGATATGTTTTGTTAGTGTCAATAAACTTAAAGCCGACATTACAGGAACAGTTTCTTATGAATTTAATAAGGATATTGGTTGAATGTTATTACAGGGTTGTATTCAAATCAATGGAAAAGATGAGATTGATTCTTTCAATACAATGAATGGCTGTATCTCTCATCCTTAGATAATTGAAAAGATCTTGTGTATAATGGCCTACCTACTCAAAGCCGTTATTGTGTTGTTAAGCATACATTTCACTTTCTTATTGTCTAGTCAGAGATACAGTATTTCAATATATTTGCACAATACATGTGTCACATGACCACTGATGTATCATTACGCAAAAAAAAAAGTCATTTAAGGGCAGAGTTGGAATTAAAATAATTAAACTCAAACAAGAGTGTTGTTTTTACTTACCTAATTGGAGAAGCAATTGATCACTTATGCTCCATGATTTAGGCCAAGATTTCATAAACAGTCCAATTCATTATTGAAATGTGATAGTGAAATCTTGATAGCACTTTTATGTGAAGGAGCTATCCAACTAGCTTACGAAATGTCATAGTTATACTCCTGTGCCAACTTGTGCACGAAAAAGCGTACTAGTTGAGGTATGGTGTCTCTAACTTAAAACATACTTAAAAGATTTTTTTTTATTTAATTTGTCAATAATATATATGTATTTCATAACTTTCCATATTTTTTTGACTGATTCAAGTATAAATAATTTCGTTGCTATTGAAAACTGTATTATAATTATTGGTACAAATAGTTGGTTTATATTCCTATTGAAACATGTACATGTTAATAACAAGAAAAATATCTAATATATCTCTTATAATATACATGTCTTCAATTACAGCCTCAACAACAGTTTAATGGCAATTTGATGGGCAATATTGGATACAACAGCTAATATACAGTGGAATATCTATCTAATTATATTCTTTTCTTCTATTACAGCCCCAACAACAGTTTAATGGCAATGGGATGGGCAATATGGGATATGGCAGCTACAATATGGGTGGCTATGGGGGTTATTATCCCGGCTATGGTGGACAACAGGGTTATAACATGCAAGGAGGAGGAGGTGGTGGATATGGCTATGGATACCAGTACGGGTTTGTATCTAAATTAAACGCCCCGCGGACCAGAGTGTACAAAAAATATACATAATAAGTTTAGAAAGTTTCAGTAACTTAACAAGTAGGATGTACAAAATTTTACTAGTGTAAAGGGGTTGAGTTTATAGTCATAGACATGTTGTATCTGTAACAGATCCATTTGACATAATCTGTAATGCAAAGCTATTAAGAAGTTGTTAATTGTTTGTTATTGGACTGGTGAAAATATTTGTTCATGTATATAAGAATAAAACAGCAATGAAAATATGGTGAACATATTTGGTAACTCCCTCCATGGACATTGTTTGTTTTTCTATTAATGTGAAGAAGATATCTTTCTAACTTAATTATGGAAGGTCGGTGGTTCTATTTGTGTGACGCTTTATACCAGAATAATGCACCTGACGCCTTCCTTCCTGAAAAGGTCGGCAATTTGCCACATGCCAAGTTTTAATAGGAGTTAACCTCAAATAGAAAAAACTAGCATTCTTACCCATTCTTTAGTCAGCCTATGCTAAGTAAGGGTTTATACTTTGTGTTACAGAAGTATGCCAATGCAGGGTCAGTGGGGTATGCAGATGCAGCCAGGCCAGCCAGCTCCAGCGTACGGTCAAGGTGGCTATCAGATGGGTACGTAGATCATCTACCACTCTCTGCTGCTTCCAGTACTGGCAGCATTAACTTTTTTTATTCTTTCATTCCGTTCATTTTATCTACATTGTAGTTTTTTTAACACCCTTTTAACAGTTTTCATAAAGTTTAGATTTTTTCATATTAAAATATAAGTTTTAAGCTCAGTTTCTACCTATTTAACATTTCAGTAAATTTTAGAAAACAAAATTTTAAACTGAGAAATTAACAAAAACTTGATTCAGTTTTCTAAAATAGGGTGAAGATTTAAACTTACATTGAAACTGAGTTTTAAAATGTTGTATTCATTCATCAATCAGCAAATTTAAATAGCATATTGAGCCCTATAGATATTTCTGAAAATGTAATTATCCCTTTTGTTTGTCAGCATAATTCAAAATGTTTTGATAATGCCTTTAACCTAAATAGAAGCTTAAATAATTGCTGAACACTAGCTTGCTTTATCCCCTGTTATAATTTGAACTGGAACTTTTACAGTTCACCAACACCAGAAACACATACTTAGTTTCATCCTCCAATCCCATTTTCTCCCCTTGAGAATTTTGGCACTTTCTATGGTAACAGATATGAACTTTGGGGATACATGTCAATTTTTGTAGAAGCAGTTCTTGTTTCAAATTACTGGGGGAAAAAACAACAAATGTATACATTGCATATTCATGAATGAATACACCACTTTATTTTATTTATTTTTTTGTATTAACTAACAATGTTAAAGATTTGTGGTGTTCTTGTATTTTCCCCTTAATTTGGTAGTTTATTCTTAAATTTTCTGGGTGTAATTCACGATATATTTGCATGGAGAATTCATTTACTATTGGAATGAACTTTTGGCATGTTTCTTTGAGACGTAAGAGATGGTCAGCTGTAAGGTAACTTGTAAATCAAGATAGGTCAGTGTAAGGTAGTTGTGTATAGTTAAAGTATCTGTTTCATAGATAGTGCAGATTTAAGAATATTGTAATATAGTGTAAAACGAGAAGTAATTATGGTAAGTCTTCAGAATTCATACTCCAAATTAAATAACAACATTATATAGGTACAACACCTATGAATAGTATCATGCACTCTTTGTAGGCAAATCTTACATGGTATGAAGGTTTCTGAGCTGTAAGTTCTGATATAATTATTTACAATCATATTTGGTATGCTATTGGTATATAATACCGACAACTATAACAAAATACAGGCAAAGTTTGATACCAGTTGTGTCCGAATTACCATGTCAATAATTATGTTCATGGCAAATTATACTGGTGATTCCTGTTCCTTCAAGTTAAAACTTATTATTTTATACAAAAACAGATGTGGTAGCAATAAGTCACTTGTCTAATGATACATTGTCAGTTAAACAAATACATATATAATATTGTCATGGAGAAAAGAAAAACATCGTCATCACAGGTGTTGCTGTTTTATACATAGAAAATGAAGTTTCTAATGTAAAAATAAATGACTGCTTGAATGTGGACCAGCTGTTGAAGTTATAAACTTGAATTAATCATGTATAAAACTTACATTAAACATGAAAGGAGAAAATATACCAGAAATATGATTAAAGTGGTAAATTGATCTGATGTGATGTAGAAAATACGAGATAAATTCTTGAAATTTAAAAGTACATGTAACATGCCTCCAGAGTGGTAACAAATTGTCAAAAATCTGTTCCCAATCCATAGATGTTTTTAGCAAGTCATATATGACTCAATTTAGTATTTTTATCCAAATATTTCAATCTCATTTCTGAGGAGTTAAGGGCTGTTTTGACTCATTTTAGCGTCCTTAACTAGCTAAGAGCCCATAAAGTGATCATTTCACAATCGTTTTAGCATTTAAAATTCTTATATCAAGTTTATTAAAGATTTGAAAGAAGCTGGAGGGATGCTGCTTTTAAGTAATCAGTAGCAAAGATGATGTAAGTTTGTTAAACAACAAGGACTGGTATAATATGATATATGTTGGAAGTCAGCTAGTATAGGGGTTCTGTAGGTAGCATTTTGAGGATAGGGTATTTGTATCTCATCTCTGTGTGTTTGTGTAACATTGTTTAGTGGAAAAATGAAAATAATCTGGAGTTGGTTGTTGTTAAAATTTTATGTAGAGTTAATACTGTTTTTAGGTTACTTTGGAAAAAAAAATGCAGAATTGAAATTATTTGGTTATATTTGAAGATTCTTGGGGTTAATATGTAACTCCAGTGCTGTATTGGTTTCAAAGTTTTGGTTTTTCTCATCAGTTTGTTTGGGAAAAAAAAAGAACTTTATGTCTGAGTCTGCTCATTCACGTGGTGAAAATGTCATTTACTTGTGTTCAGAATTAAACTGACAGAAATATGTAGAGGACTTGATATAACTAGTGAGTACAGAGTCTGGCAAATCTTTAGAAAATTCTTACTCCAAGATTCGTCTGACCATTCAGTCTTTTATCAAGTTCTTTAAAACTGGCTGTACCTTATATAATGTATCACTTAATAAGAAGTTTTCAGCTTATTTTTCTTCAGTAGCTTAGATGTAGACGTTGTTATAATGTTTTTCAAGATTAGAATATTTGTACAGCAGGTAGTTTGTTTGTTTATTTTTTTTTATTTTATAGTTTTTCTTGCTTTTTAACTCTCACTTGAAACTGTTTCTTTCACTATCTTGATTTATCAATTAACAGCTATATCCTTGTACATGTTAATAAATTTGAAACTGATATTTTTAGAGAAGTTAGCTTAAACGTGGTATCTCTTGGGACTTGGAGAACTAGCTACATCACTTTGGCTATGAAGCCTCAATTTCTTTCAAGGAATTTACACTCGTGTAATTTCAACTTTCCTGTTATTGTCCCTTCAAATGTTTTTGAAGACAATGCTCTGAAAATGGTTTTAAAATGTGGAATAATAGTATTACATGTTTTCCATTAAGACTGAAGAATGAGGAAGTGGAATGTTGGAATAACAAAGTGTTATCTTATTTCATCTGTACATTTTTGACACTTCCGTGCAGTAATGGCTTAACTCTGTATATAATTTAATAGGAGTTAACCCGTTACTGCACTAAGGTGACAATACACTGATTGAATCTCTACCAGTTAATTTTGACATTTTCCAAATTCGTTAAAGAAAAAAAAAACGAAAGAAAAACACCACATCGCAGTATATGTTTCTTGTTTGTTTTGTCATGTACTGATCTCTGGGAGAAATCAAACAAAGGAAAACCGTATGTAACGAATCTCAAAGGAAAAGTTCTGTTTGCAAAATAAATCCTCTGCGGGGAAAGTTTATACATTCTAGGTTAAAGCAAAATGACTTTGCAATATTTTATTACATTTTCTGTTTTCAAATCAAGATGAACGTTTACATTTTAAAAAAAAATTTTTTTTCTTTCTTTTCACTTTGTTCTTATATTGCTGTTGTGTCAAGGGATTGTAACAATTTGATGAATAAAGCCACAGAAATTTGTATATAATAGACTGGAAATGCAGAAGCTTAATGCATATAAATTTATGATTGATATTGACTGTTGCTTATTTGATTTAATGAGAGTAGCACAAAATTGCATTCAGATAGAGATTATTTTAAAATTTTATCGCATTTGCCACGAAGACATAAGCATATTCATCACCAGTAAAAAACAGGCCATAATTCTCATGAAATATACAAAATAATTGAGATGCATAGACTTTCGAAAATAAGATTCCTTTTTTTTTTCACCTTTAATGTACTTTTGAAATTGGTAATAATCCATAGATATTTTACTTACTATTGTTGGAAATTTGTTAAGTGTGATAAATGATTGTTGTTTGAATTTATTAATAGAGAGTAATGCATTGACACAAGAAATGTTTCATATTTTTTATATTTTTTTGTTGTCTTATTATTTTTGTCAAATTATCAAAAGAAAAAGGTTTGAATATTCATGAAAAATGATCGTACAATTTTGTTCTTTAGGGGTAACTAGCCCGCTCACATTGATTAGACCTGCCCCATGATAACACACCCATAGTGTGGTGAGTCCACCTTTATTAATATATTTTTTTATATTTATATTTTTATACAATTTTCTTGATATTATTTTTTTATATACTATTTTTACATACTATTTTTCTCATGGGCAGGTATTTGATTGCATGATTTTATTCCTTTAGATGTTTCGACACATATTCTTTTGTAGATTCTTCATTGCCAATTTTTTTTATTACTCCATCTTTAATGCTTTTTATTTGGTATTTTTTCTTTTGTGCTTTTTTTTTTGCATGGCAGCAAACTCTGTTACTATTAACACATTCTTTTAGTCCCTTTCCATTTTATTCTCCTTTTTATTTGTGCAAATTTTTTCCCTTTTTTTTATTTTAATCAAATCTTTAGCAGTATTTGTTTCACTCTCAAAACTGAAGAAAATACTAAATGTAAACACAACTAGCTGATATGTTTACTTCAGGATAATTACATTTTCAAAGAAATAACGTAAAACACCGCATTTCAGTAATTCAGAATTGTAATTGTTTTTTATCAAACTAACCAGATTTGGCAGTATAATTCCTCTTGCTGAGATATTTTTACCTGCTCAGTGTGTGAATATACTTGTCAAGCTTCCATATTTGGAATTATAAGTATGTACTTTTAACAAGTTCTTTTAACAAATGTCCCATGTAAAAATTACTTCTTTGACAAAATAATGATAAGGTGCATTGCATATTATTTCCTGTGTTTGGCAAAATTACAAAGTAGGTAAATTATTTTGGGGGCAAAATAGCCATGAAATGCATTACTTATTTGGCAAATTTCCAGATAGGTTTGTTACTTTTATGGCAAAATATTGTGTAAGTTCCATTACTTATTTGTGGTAAAATGCAAAAGTAGGTGTATTATTAACTTTATTTGGCAAACTGTAAAGTAAATTGATTACATTGGGGAGAGGGGGAAGGCATTATACTTTAAATGTAAGGTGTGTACATTACTTAATTAGAAGAACATCAAAGAGGTGCTTTTTTGGCAATATGAAGTAGATATCTGCATATTTTCAAACAATTCGAGATAATTGCATGCGATATTGCCACAAGCAGGCTAAAATTTAACATTTCCTGACTTACTAATATCAGACTGAAAAATAAATGAGAAAACATTCAAAGCATGTTTATTTCACATCTGATACATTTACGTGAGAAACAATCTTCCAGAGAATTCGCTCTTAATTTACTTATGTTTTAAGCCAGCAATTTTGAATTTGAATAAATACAAATGTACATTAATAATAAGATTTGAATTGGGAATGTTATAAGAGAAGATATATATACATTGTATGTCTACATATATATAATGAGAATAGATTTGAAATTGTTCCGTAGTCTTATAATGCTTATTCCAGGGGGAAGTCAATAAAATTATATATTTCTGACAATATATCAAAGAAATTTAAACCAAGATTTCGAGATTACATTTTAATTTCATTTATTGCAGATTTATACGAATGGTTGCCATAGCAACATATTTGATTAGAACTTACTCTGTAAGCATGTTTATCCCGAGAGAAGCATTTTTCAAAAATTAATTTCTATCTGATTTGAAAATAATTATAAATCATTAATGATGCATAGAAGTATCCCTGTGGCAAGCTGTTTAAGATATATCACTGTGCCTAGCTAAATAAATTATTTCCCATTTGAAAAATAAACAAAAATATAAAAAGAAATCAGATATTTACAAAATTTGCGAACAAAAAGTAATAATGGGGTGATTTCCATCACATTACTTTTTGTCATTCGAACAAATTGATAAAAATGAAATTAATATTTGATATTTTAAAAACAAACAGTATTAATGTTGTTCCATTTGCGATCATATATAGATATAATAATCTTTTTATTTCAATTCATTCTTAATATTTTCTGCATCAGATTATTCACAATAGTGTTGAGTGTCATTGGTTAATGTCATGTGTTTTGTTCAGTTTATGTTGTGAAAAAATGCGATGTGGTGTTGTCATCTTTTTTACGTTCAAATGAATTCAAAACAAGAAAGCAACAAACCATCACTGTGAGCATTTCATCAAAATTTGGGGTGATAAATAAGTTTGGCTTTATTTAGAGTGAAATGCTTGCAAACAAGGAAAAGAAAAATTCACTCATAGGCAGATGGGGTATATCTTCACCTTAAAGCAGTAACAGGTTAACTCCTTACATAATTTATTAGAAGTTAACCCGTTACTGCACTAAGGTGACAGTATTTATTTACTTAAAAAAAATAATTAAAAACTTGAACTACGAGAAATCAGAGATTTTCATTTCATCCAATACCCATTCTAGTTGTTGAGATTGTATTAGAAAATTTTATACCAACAGTGTCCATATTACTAACCATGTCACAAATATGATAAAAGATGATTAACTGTTTAACCCTTTACCTCATATATACGCGAAACAAAGCACTTTCGACACACACTCCACCACCCCCACCCCCACCCTCTTTTAGGCCTCTAATAGTGAAAAAAGGCCCTATTTAGGCGCCAAAAACTGTTTTTCATTTGAGAAATGTTGTTTAAAAAAGTGACCACTTTTTCGCCGCAACCCCCCATCCAAAAGATACATCAGGGGGTTGCCAGAAGGGGGATGTGCCCCCTTCTGTTTGGGGTTTTTGAAGGGGGGCGGCAGTGCCCCTCATCACCAAGAAAATTTTGGACTTGTGAGAGGCTAAATATGACCCCAGATCGATCATAAGGTAACGTGTAACCAACGCTGAAAAGCATTTGACACTATCTCAATCCATTGAGAAGTTGCAGCACTTTGAAATCAATTTTGATGGAAAAAATCAACGCAAAATAGTGATTTTTGGCAATTTTGAGATGTCCCCTCGTTGCCATGGTAACAGGAAATTTAAGCCTGAGCATGTTGTTACAAAGGCAATGGTCCAGTCAACATTTGTGCCAAGTTTGATTAGTATTGAAGCAGTTTTTATAGTTTTATAGCAATTTGAACTTGTAACGGTAGACATTTCAATGAAAACAGCCATTTTTCACAAAATGCTCATGAAGTAATGGGTTAACTGGCATATTTCTCAAATTAAAAAGATGTGAAAACTAATAAGTTCTTATATTGTGTTAGGTATTTTATATTGGAATTTTTACATGTATATTTTCCTTTTCAGCAGTATTATTTTGCTTCTAGTAGCTTTATACATTTTCTTATATATGTTGTATATTGTGAATTATGTTTTGCACCATTATTTTTTCCCTTTTCTCCACAGACCAATGACAAAGAGCTCAAGACGGCACGGGGCACCCTTCAGAAGTACGTTATCGTTCCCTCGCGTGTTAAACACCTTTGTGTAATTTAATCGTGTGCTACATTGTAATAACACGTTTGGCATATATTTATGTGTAGACTGCTAAAATGATGTCCATGTCTAATATAAACCACTCTTAAACATGAAATTGTCTGATGTATTCTTAAAGCTTCAGTTCATTATATTTATGTCTGATATATGTCTAAGCGTAAAGTTTGTTTGATATTTGCCTCAAACTGAGTCATGCTATCTTAGATATAAAGTTGTTTGATTGCTCTAAAAACCTGAGATAATTCCTTTTCTATGCCTGATATATGCTATAAACCCTGAAATTACTCTTCATATCTCTAATATATTCTATAAACACGGAGGTTAATCTAGCTATGTCTGATATATTCTATAAACACGGAGGTTAATCTAGCTATGTCTGATATATGCTATAAACACTGAGGTTAACCATGCTATGTATGTTATATGCTATAAACACTGAGGTTAATCTAGCTATGTCTGATATATGCTTTAAACATGGAGGTTGACCATGCTATGTCTGATATATGCTTTAAACACTGAGGTTGACCATGCTATGTCTGATATGTGATATAAACACTGAGATAATCCTTCTTTGTATGTCTGATATATAAAAACTATGAAATTATTTTTAATGATATATAAAAACTATGAAATTATTTTTAATAAGTATATTAAAAAAAACAATAACCATGGCCTTTGTGTAGTATTTCATAAGATTATATTAAGCTTTTGAAGAAAACAAAAAAAAAAAAAAAACATGGAGATTTAAATATCAAAGTATCTGACATGATTAAAAGATGGTAATATAAGACAATGGTGATAAAGGAATCATAAAAATTCTTAAAACTAGATAACCTATTATATTTAACTTCCCGGTTACTGATGACATACCTGCATTCACCTTTTATCATTATCATATTGTGCTAGATAGATGACCTTTATATTCTATTTTCATTAATCCTGATTGGAAGCAATTTGGAAGCAATATTCTCATCTTAGTGCAATAACAGTTTATCTCCTATTAAGTTATATAAGGTGTTCATCCATTATGATGATATCTGGTTAGAAATGGTGAATATATTATACAGTATTTTGGCTGAAGGTCAGGCTTAAAATTGCCATAGCCATATAAATCTGCTACCAAACACCAGGTCAATTCTTCATATTATATTGAAAGGGTTACACATTTTATCATAGAAGAAGGACCTAATTTTTTTTTAAGCGATTTAAAAGCAGTGTTTTATATGGTATAAATGCTTCTTAAAGTAACGCTAATTATTTCAATTTATGGTAAATCACCAGCAATTATAAACTTCCAATTATCAGAGCATAGAGTTACTGAATGCATAAATAAAACAACATGGTGTAATTTGAGGAGTTAAGCTGTAAACATCTTGAAAATACAGATGATTTTTAGAAAAATCAGCATCTTGAAAAAAATTGTCTACGTTTATAGGAGAATATATGAGAACAACACAATATTTTGTTGTTTTTTTTACTTGATATTCAAAAGTTTTCCATTTAGAAAATTGTACATTGTCTAAAAGTAAGCAATTGAGAAGAAAAACAGATGCTTTCTGTAGAAGTTTTGTCTCGAGGTGGTTGCTGTAATTTAGTGAGAGAAATAGAAAAAATGTCTGATTTTCTAGAAATCTCACATATCATGGTCTATTGGGACAAAATTAGTCTGATCAGAAAATGTTCTCTTCTGTCTTTTAGGAATTGAATGTATTCTTCAGTTACATTGTGTATAAAACATACAAACTGTAAAATGGGGATAAATAATCTGCCCTCTAATCAGTCTGTACATCTGTAAAATTCTTACCTCTTGTCAACATATAGTTTATTTCCTAGACAAAATTACAACAACAAAAAAGTACAGGGGATGTTAGCACTTTTTTATGTCATTTTTTTCCCTGGCTGATAAATGACTTGATAAGTACAGAAACAGGCGCCTAACGTACAATTGTTTTAGAGTTATAGCACCTGTATATCGTTTAAAATGTGTGAATCTTGGGAGTATATTTCTGATATTTATAGTAATTAATTGCTTTAACTTCATATAACATCCCCTGAGTGTTTTGTAGTCTATATATCAAAATAGAGCTAATCTATGTAAAACATATACAAAATATACTAGAATATATAAAACATATTTATGTAATGCTAACCAGCTTAGTTATTATCATATATGCAGAAAAAAAAATTATGTGTACAATACTCTAATTTCAAAATACTATTACCTGTAGTGACCTTATATGCATCATTTATGCAGAAATTAAGTCATGACATCTATAAATTTCAAACAGCTTAGTTACATATGGGTAGAAACAAAACCATGCATGCATCATATATAATACTGCCATTTAGATACATGTATTTTGCTTGCTGGAGAAAAAGCATTGGCTCATATTACTTCTAAAACATCTTTCAAAAATTTTCTGTTTGGTATTTCATTGCCAGGAAACACACAAAAAAACTTTGAAGATCCCTTTGCATTAGGGTCTTAATTTGAAAATTTAAAAGAAAAAAAATGTTCATATAATTATGTTACTATAAAAATTTCGCACTTGGAATTAAAAAATTTATTTGATTAAAAATCTTTTTTTTAACGGTCATCATTAAATATATTAACTGTACCCTTTATTTACCATTTGAACAAACACTCTTACTTTAAGATTAAAAAAAATGTGTTTCTATATGTCCACTTTGGTATGTTTTTGGTGTTTATAATCAATTGTGTGCATGGCTATATGTTGTGTATATACTTTCTGGTTAAGGTGTGATCTCTTAGTGTTGTTTCTATTCTCATCTTAATTTGTTATACAACTCTAGCAGCTGTTGTAAATGCAAAAGAAAAAAATGAATGATTTATAACATATATATTTTCCAATATTTTTTTCTGTGAAAAAAAAAATTATATTTAGGAGTTTGAATTTTACTAAGAATGTCCTTTTGCCTGTTAATTGGCTTCTTTAAATACTGTTTATATATGCACACATCTGATCACAATAGTTGGGAATATTTTGTGAAAATTTAAGAAAAAAATAGAATGTTTTTGCTGTTTCATATTTATTTTTGAATTCAGAAGGAAAAACTTCTGGGTTGAAAAATATTTGAAACTTAGCAAAAAGGACTCGACTGTATTTTGTCACCATATGTTTAATAAGAAAACACATAAATTGTTGTTTTTATGTAGGCTTTTTTTTTTATTCCACGGACTGAAGCAGTCTATCTTTGCAAACCAGACTGGAAAAAATTGATGTATTAGTCCCCTGGTATATATTATGTCATCAAGTTATTAAGTCAAGACGCTGTTTTTATCATAAGGCTTGTAATCAGAAACATTATACTCATATATACCAAACAACAGTGGCTTTTTTTCAGTGGCAAACATGTCATACCTAGTCTATGTTTATAAAAAGAAAGGTCAAATCTGTTCATTTTGTACAGAAATGAGAACGCATTTCTGATAAATATGTTTTGTTGAGTTTTTAGGTTTCTCCTAAAAATAAGTACTGTATTGTCTTTCTATGTTTTGAAATTAAAGAGTGCCCAAATTTTTAGCCTCAATGTATGAATTGAATTCATATGGAAAGTGTCTGTTTTTTGATAAGTAAGCCCATTTAGACTCCACTTTTGAAAAGTGTCAAGGTAAAAAGAAAAGTGAGTTCATATGCACTGAAGACATGCAACAGGGCTTGAAATTATTTTCACTCCCATGATCTTTAAGATGGAATCTACAGGATTGTAAATAAGTTGAATGATCTCATCTTTTATATAATGGGTCAGACTTAAGCTGTTAAAAGAAGCAGTTTAGATACTTTCAATAATCTCCAAGGTGCTAGTATATTGTTCTGTTAAAAGGTATTGCAGAATGCACTTTAGATGAACTATGGAAATATATATAATGTAAAAAAGCCTGCAAGTATTACCATTTGCCCCAATTATCCTAAATCCAAAATGAGAATTTAGTGCCAAACATGTATTTTTCGTGTTACAAAAAATTATCGTTAATTTTTTCAAAAGCGTAAAAATTTTATCATTATATTTTAAGTTTATATCTGTGATAAATTAATCGTTATCATTTATAGAAAATGTGATTTTTAAAATCGGTTTTGCACTTTATTAACGAAAGGTTTTATTGTTTATTTACAGGATTCCAGGCACAATGAAGAACCGCAAAGAAAACGTATGAGACGTGATCGCGATTATGATCAGGATTATTAAAATATAAAAATCGACATCAAAAAACTTAACATCACATTGTTTGAGGTCTCCGCTGAAAACAACAACAACAACATCGTCATCTATCTTACCATCATCATTTCCATTACGTGACAGTGGATTCCACTGGAACATCGCCATCTTCATCGTAACATTGAGAGACTTCCATTACCTTTCATCAGTAAACAAAATAAAAATTAAATATGAACTGATCATACTTGATCATTGTTGGTGAAAGGGAATAAAAAATATTATGATTTATTGACTCGAAAAAACTGTTTTTATGATTAATGCGGTTAATGATAATTTGTTCAAATGTGGACAAGGGTATTGGATATTGAAGCCTGGAAACTGTAGGGAGTAGATTTGGAAAGAATCTACTAAGAAATTCCTCTGTGCTGTCTTTGAAAGACAAAAAAAGTGACAGACTTTGAGTGAAGGACACTTAGATAATTCCGTGAATTTTGCTCTATGCGCGTGTCGTTTGACACACAAATATGTTCATGTGTAAATAGATAATACATTGTGAAAAAAAAAATAGTCTTTGATAAATTATATAGAATGATGTAAAAATGATGTTATATTGTGAGCGTGTGTGTGTGCATGTGTGTATGTGAGGACGGTGGAATAAAACTGAGGACCTGTAAATGAATGATCGAGGGGATTGTGGAAGTAGATTAATGTTTTACAAGATAATAAAAGATATAGTTGGGAAGCAAAATATTATCAAAAATTACACCTTAAATACTAAAAAAAAAACTGATTTATAGAATAAAACTGATTTAACTTTAAAGTTAGATTAACTTAAAAATTTTCAATATTAAACTGATATTTCTAAGATGATATTGGAATTAATTTGATATCTTGTTTGGTCGTGCAATTACTAACTAAAACTGTATACAAGGAATGTAGTTCTTTCAGAAATGTGTGCTCACTGATGTTAACTGTATATCAGAATTAAGACTGTCTCGATGAATGGCAGGTTTTTTAAGATGATTTTGTACATAAATTAAAATTTGGGATTTTTGTTTTTTTGCATTAGAGGTATGTTCTGTTTGTTGGTGAAAATGATGTGTTGGTCGTTAACGTCTGCTGTATATTTTATTATGGTGTTTAAATGAAACAGTTTGATATGTTATAACAATATGTGTACAGTAGAAGGATTAATGTAATGGTGTAGTATCATTCTGTCAATTTTTTAAGCCATGAAATATTGTCATATATGTTCTCTGTCATAGGGTAAAATAGAAACAACATAATTCAACTTGTATGATAGTTCATGTTAATAATGACATAATTTCCGTGGATAAGGTTTTTTCTTTTACATAAAGTCTCTGCAATTTTTGTACCTAAAAATAAAACTTATCAAAAAAGTTTGAAAAATAAATAAAAATTTAATTATTTTTTTTTTAAATGTAAAATATCTTTGTTGAGTTTTGAGTTACCTTGTAGTACTATTGTTACAAACAATTTAGATATTAGGCAGTTATTCCTCTTTGATAGATATACCAATAGTTATGTTCATAAAGATATTAGTTATTAACAGCTCATTGAAAGTCTAAATTCAAGTGAAAAGAGACAATAAAGTAATAAATAACATAATAAAATGAGCCGCGTCACGCCGAAACAACATAATGCGTTCGCACTAAGCATGGATCCAGACCAGCCTCTGCATCCGCGCAGTCTGATCAGGATCCATGCTGTTCGCTATCAGATTCTTGTTATAGAGTTTGTAAGCGAACAGCATGGATCCTGATCACACTGTACGGATGTGCAGGCTGGTCTGGATCCATGCTGGTCGCAAACGCATTATGTTGGTTTTGTCGTGATGTGGCTCATTTTATTATGTTCTGTTAATAGCTAAATTGGTTAGAAAATAATAAACTAGTATGACTAAATGTTCTTAAAGAAATAATTCTTCTCTAGGATATGCAATATTGTTGTAGCATTTAGTGTTAAATTAGCTATTAAAAAGGTGTCTTTTTTTTCTGAGTACAATTCAAAATATAAAGAAGTTTTTATTTGCCTTTTGTGCAAAATATGTATAAAAGTTTCTTTAGAATTTGAATTAACAACTAAAACCGGTTTTATACTTCACATTGCAACACATGGTGTATGTTTTGTATTTGATTACATGTACATGTAAATAAATCATCACCAATCTTGACTGTTTTAACATGTTGAGGGGGTGGGATGGGGGGTTGGGGGCAGGGGTTACTATGGTAATTTGGTGTTTTTACATGTATAGTGTTGTGTATATATTTATGTATATTGCAAAAAAAAATATGTAAAGATATGTTTTATATGTCGTTAGAAAATGCTGGAAGCAACTTGTTCCTGTTGATTGTTGTGTGTGTAACAGATTAATGCATTCCAGCAATGACTTCCAGTTCATTTAACTCGGTTTTTTTTAAGCTTGGAAAAAGTTAACCAACATTTTGTTGTTTTGTTTTTTTCTTCCTCAAATCAGGGATTTTAAAATGCGTTTTACGAAAATAACAATATTTGGACAATTATTAAACTTGAAAATTAAGCCTTTGCACACCAACTGGTGAAAAATTAGACAATTGAAACCGAACTTGAATAAGCTTTTTGCATTTCAATTCTTATCTCTTTTTTTTACAATTTTTTTTAAGGATTTTCTCAAGATGAACTTTTATCTTGATAGTCCTTTTGTGTTGGAACTACTATCATCTTTTTAATTTCAAGAAAAGAAAACATCATTTCAGTCTCAACAGCTTTTAACTACGTCAAACACCTCACATTAACACTATATTAGTTTTATATGCATCTTTTTTTTTCAAAACTTTTACACAATAATGTGTAGGACAGTTAATTTTTTTTATTTTATATTTTTGATCAACTACAATGTAGTTTAATAATTACTCTTACACTGCTGGGACCCAAAGTGATTAGCCTTTGCCTTCAATAAAGAGTCAAGCCAGCGTGAACATTCGTGCACCCTGACCTGGTTCTCTATTGATAGTATTTCATATTGAAATCCCTTAGAATTAAAACAGATTTTTCTTGATTCAAAGGAGGGCTTATCCATTACACAAAAATTCAGCAGGGTTAAAGAGTTATGCTAATTGTTTTTATTGAAAATTAATTTATATAGAGCATTTAGTATTGTGGAAACATGATCATGTATAGGAGGTGCGAGTTATGCCATTACATGTGTATACACATAACTATGTTCTTGTGTTTTTCTGTCGAGTGGGTCTATGAAGGAGTCACATTGCTGTATGAAATCCTTGTTTTTATGTTCTTCAACATTTTAGTCAGTACTCATTATCATCTAAGCTCAACAAATACAAATCTTTGACCATGGTTGTAACATATTTGAATAAATGATGACAGAGTGAATACACTTCTTCCTGTTTATTTTCTCCAAGTTCCGTAGATGTTTCAACAGTTTTAATGTCCAATACTGTTACCTTATTCATGCTTCAGTTAACTACACTTTGTAAGTATGACCAATTGGTTAATCCTGTATTGGTATCAGTGGAGAGCAATTATGCCCTTCGTCCGTCATTCCATCCGAAGAAATCTGAATCCAGTCCTAACTCTCGACAAGTTAATGATACTTGGTATGCTGTTGGAGGACCATTTCAAGATACATTTTCGACATACATAATAATAATAATAATAATAACTTTATTTACCGAAGGTAACACATTAAGACATATACATAATATTACTTATAATTAGACAATGTGCTTCCTGAGATCAAAATTGGCCTCGTTCCGGGGGTTACTTGATTTATCTACATGTAGACTTCGACTTGCAAAGGAAAAAACTTATTAAGTTTCATTGTGTGGAATACAATGTATAGAGCTTAGATATTTAGCATGTAGCATTGCCATATTGACCTTTACAAAATTGTTATGAATCATGCTCCTGGATATTGGCCCTGCCCAAGGGGTCACTTGATTTATATAGGTTAAACACATCTGAGACTTGCTGCATGAAAACTACAATGCCCAGAGCTAAGATATTTGGCATTTAATATCACTTTGTGGACCACAACAACTGGCATTAATCATGCCCCTTGGGTAAATATTGGCCCCACCATATTAGTTAAAGTAGTTTTGCATAGGAAAACACATTAAAGTCTTAGTTTGTGAAACTACAATGCCTAGAGCATAGACATTTGATATGTAGCTTTGCCTTGCTGACATCTACAAAATTGAAATAAATTATGCCCCATGGGTCAATATTTGCCCTGGCCCTTGTTGTCACTTAGTTAATATACATATAGTCTTGTATGAGAAAACGCATTTCAGTCATATTTTGTGTAACTAAATGTCTAGTACAGTTTAAATATTTGTCATGTAGCATTGCCTTGTTGACCTCTACAAAACAGATATAAATCTTGCCCCTGAGGTCCAATAAGTTGGACTGTAGATTACCACGTTGGTTTTGTGTCAAGGAATCAAATGTCAAGGTTAAAGTGACCTTGGTTTCCAACCAGTAACTTGACAACCCATGGACCCCGGGTCTCAAACTTTATAGGTCCATTTGTGTTGAACTTATCTTACCCCTATTGTTTTTAGGGTCAAGGAATTAAAGGTCAAGGTCACATTGCCGTTGTATGTCAAAACGGTTTCCGACCAACAACTTTTACAACCCATAGATCCGTAAAATTGACCAAAAATGAAACTGTTCAAATTCCAAAAGTTTAAAACTTATTTGAACCAGTCTTGGTACCACTCTCTGAAATTAACCGGTGTCATAATTGCATTGTGAGGTAACATGGCTGTTACCCTAGGAGGGGTCGATTTTACGATCCCTCAACTGAGAGTCCGGTACCTTTACCACTTCACCACCTGTACATACCCTTTGTTAGAAGGTAACTCTATTCTACACTACAGAGAACTATAACTATGAATGTTGGTAAGTAGTTTACACAGGAATTATTTCAGATGTCATAATAATTTATGTTACGACATGATTACCGCATTGCGACATGAATGTCGTAAAAGAACAATACGTTAAGAAAGCCACATGGCTTCTTTGGTAAAATAATTGCTATCTGGTGACATTTACAGAACAAAGTTCAGAATACAGCTGCAGACTTCCCTCTTGGCATAATTCTTTACAAAATAAGATGTTTCAGCATAAAATAGTCAAGAATTTGTTCTTAGTGTCGATTTTTATCTTCATAAGATGCATATGAACCAAAATAGTCAAATATGTGCCGATCATAGCATCTAGAAGTCATCGCATCCCCTCGACCCATTCCATTAAACCTCGGGTAAGGAAGAACGGATACGGTATTTATGACTAACATAAGCTAAGAAACTAAACTGTTACATTAAACAAAACAAAAAATAGTAAGTAAATGCAAGCAGTTTGTTTGCTTAGTTAATTCTATTAGATAGTGTCTGTGTTGCAAAATGTGCTTATAGATATGTTTTATGTTTTTGTTTGCATAATGTTGAGACATGACAGCGTTTAGTTTCCCACAAGGGAACAGACATGAACAATATGCAAGAGTGAAGCGCTTAGACATATACAAAAGTGAAGCGCTTAGGCATAAACAAGAGTGAATTGCTTAGACATATACAAGATTGAAACGCTTAGACATATACAAGAGTGAAGCGCTTAGACATATACAAGAGTGAAGCGCTTAGACATATACAAGAGTGAAGCGCTTAGACATATACAAGAGTGAAGCGCTTAGGCATAAACAAGAGTGAAGCGCTTAGACATATACAAGAGAGAAGCGCTTAGACATATACAAGAGTGAAGCGCTTAGACATAAACAAGAGTGAAGCGCTTAGACATATACAAGAGAGAAGCGTTTAGACATATACAAGAGTGAAGCGCTTAGACATATACAAGAGTGAAGCGCTTTGACATATACAAAAGTGAAGCGCTTGGACATATACAAGAGTGAAGCGCTTAGACATATACAATAATGAAGCGCTTAGACATATACAAGAGTGAAGTGCTTAGACACATACAGAAGTGAAGTGCTTAGACATATACAAGAGTGAAGCTTTAAGACACATAGAAGAGTGAAGCACTTAGACATATACAAGAGTGAAGCGCTTAGACATATACAAGAGTGAAGCGCTTAGACATATACAAGAGTGAAGCACTTAGACATATACAAGAGTGAAGCGCTTAGGCATATACAAGAATGAAACAATTGAACATTTACAATTGCTTAACAATTTGATATATACCAAAAGGAAACACTTACACACATACAACAGCGAAATACTAAGACACGTGATAGATATACAAAAACTGTGTCAGTATTCACTAGATTTGTAATAGATAAATCATAATATTCATTGATTTATACACATTATCCCGCGCAATTTAATATAACGAATGAAATTAAACAATGTAAAAATGTTAGTCACAATAAATCAAGCTGACTTAACTACAAAATGTTTTCTGTGAAATTGAAATTTAAAAATTCTGAAGGTTTTATTTATTGATAACGAAATTAGGAACAGATTAGAACTATTATCTAGACTTAAACAAATGTCCATCGTCTTGTTAAAATGCAATGAATACATGTACTGTTTGTCTGCCAATGAAATCGCTCTATTTTGTTTAAAATTTGCCGAAATATTTACCTTGCAGTGCTGTAACTCACGCTCGAAAATTAGGTTCTTTAAAATCTTTATAAAACTATAATCTAGACATATACAACATAATCACATAACGTTATTAAGAAACTAGTGAGATAGATATAAATAATTTATGATATATTTATTATTTCGGTAAAATACGTAAATGTAATAACTAAATTTCTTAGAATTTTTGTCACACCTTTTATTTGCTGGTAAAATCAAGCGCGCTATTATTTACTTGTTTGTTTGTTAATGTCATTGATAATGATACAAGCCGCGTGTGACCTTACTGTTGTACAGGTTAAAAGGTGTGAAAAATGAGTAAATCAAGACACGCTAAGCGTAGATCCATTAAATATAAAATAGATTGTTCTTAGCAAAACACTAATTATTTTCATCATCGTCACAAAGATATAATTAAAACAAAATATTGACTAACGTTTTATGTGTATGAACAATGGCTTCATTTTCGAAAGTTAAGGTAAATATAACATTTATATTCATTTAACAATATACGTAACTGTACTATACAGTGTCACAATAATGTAACAGTGAAACATCGAATAAGTCGTGACTTGAAATGTGAAATATCAAATAAAGCTTTTCTTTTTCAATCCACTTTAAATTGGCTTTACATCCTGTAATTTAAATGTAACTGTATTATAAAGAATAAATAAATAATTTAAACACTTTATTTGACTTTAGGTTAAAACGAGTTATAGTCTGTTTTAATTCTTCTTTAATTCTTTAATAAATAATTTTAAATAGACTTGTATACTTGTAAATAAACTTGTTAACTTGACTTTATTTTAAAACAAGTGATAACCTGTATTAATTCTTATTTTCAGACAGGGCGTAGATTGAGTACAGACCGATCAGCCAATGGGAGATTGTTTTGTATAGTTGGTAAGGAAAATAAATGTTCTGCTCCAGAATCATCTGTGAAGACAAATCTGATTGGTCAGTTAGATAGCGATACCAGCACATCCGGGTACCTGTCATCTTCACTGGAGTCGTCTAGCGAGTATTTTATAGAACAGAACGCTTACAATTTGAGGTCAAACATTGAACATGCTATTTATAGACCAAATACTTCAACTCCAAAACAAGGATCTGAATCTATACCACTAAGAAAATTGTTTCAACAAGAAACAAACAAAAGTAGTAGAAGTATGCTGTCAATAAAGAAAAACTTTAACAAGTCAACCAAATCTGATCAAGAGAATATAGATGTTGAAACATCAAGAAAAATCATTAGAAGCAGCTCCGAAAATGACGTCAATAAAAATATAAAAGAATCAAATGATTATGGACGAAATTCAACTCAGGATTTGGAATTTCATTATAAAAATAGAAATGTTAATTCACAAAACTGGAAACGAAGACCATATATGACGCAATCTACATCTGCTCTCGACTCAAGACTTTATAATGAAAACGCTAAATGTAATAAATTAACAAAGCAAGTCAAAAGTATGTCATACATTGCTTTGCCGCGGTACCCGCGTGAAAGTTGACGAAGATCCTGTTGCTACTAAAAGCAGTTCACTTGAAGGAGGTGTTCCTGTTGATGAATCAATGAGTGACTTTTTATCTAACGTAGATAGGGAAAATCTTGCCAGCTTTTTGATGTTTTATGATAAAGTGACAAACAGCGGAAGACACGCTTATGATGCCGTTTATTATTAATGCATTAATGTTATTATTCTTTTATTGATTTTATGTTGGAATACTTTGTTAAGAATAAATATTTTAAAGAGTGATTCATGTTTTTATTTTATTAAGCAATACATTCAGAGCTTCCTGTTGTATAATAACGCCAATGTATCAATGTAATGCTTAATTATGTGTAAGCCGTAATGAATGCTGGAAACACTGACACTTGTCAAATGTTACTTTATCATGAATAGTACTTGCCCACTTGTTGAAGAAACAAACAACTCATTTGAAGAATCTCAAAAAGTATGCGAAAAAAATTCTTTAGCATTGCAAAATTTTCTGTTTATTTTGTCGTGTGGAATCAACTCAGAAATTAATTGATATATTGGTCATTTAAAATAAGTTTACATTCAGAATACTTCATGTCAGTGTCGTTAAGAGCTACAACTCACTTTGGTCCTACATTGACGACAATACGTTTACTGTTGAGGATTAAATACCACCTAAGTCGGTGCTATGAATGTACAGTTTCCATTATTGTTCAATATATTCTGTGATTTTCATCTGCATTGATATTTTTGTCGTGTGTAAAGCTTGGCAGATGGACTACAATGAAACCCCACTCCACGTCTGATCCATAATAAATATCAATTATTAATTACCCTAATGAAAAGATAATTTTGACGCCTTTTATATAGAAAACAAGTATTATAATACTCAGATTTCAAGTTATTGGCAATATACAGAAACGAAATAATCGCACTGTGTCGATGATAAAGAGATTATTGATCATTATTACACTTTTAACGGTTGTGATACACTCATACATAGTTTTAACAGCAAGAGTGATGCTTCACTTTTGTTATTAAATTAAAGGGACTCGACTGAGACTTTTTGACATTATGAGACTTGGAATACGTTTTTAAGATCAATTTTCCATTTGATGTAGGTCTAGACCAAAATCTTGTATGCACAATTTTTCAGATCATCCGCTCAATCCGTTTTTTCTGAATGACTACTTTTATTTTAAGAAATGATTCAAAATTGAAAAGCGTTGCTATGCTTTCCAATCAAAGTGAGCTAAGAATAACACAGTTAAAATACACCAAAACAACACATATTTCTTTAATCTTTACTAGTTTCGACTGTTGTCTTCATCAGAATAACGTACAAAGTATTTGACGTCACGTCCGTTAGGACGCCAACGTCAACGTGACAAATTTGCGCAAAAACGTGAATGTAAAGTAATTAACAAAAAGATATGGATCAAAAAGATACAGCGGGTATTATTAATAGAACTATATTTCTACAATATAAAGCAGAGAAAAATGATAAAACCCAACATACCTATATGTCAAAATGTATCATAATTTTATGTATACATTCACTGGGAATTAGCGAGAAAGCATTACTTTAATTAGCCAGCTAGTTATCTAGAATAATAAAAAAGATAATAATAATAATAATAACAACAACATTATTATCATAATCATCATCATCATCATCATCAACACCAATAAAAATAATAATAATGCTTTCCCGCTAATTCCCAGTGAATGTATATATAAAATTATATGATATATTTTGATATATAGCTAAGAATAACACACAAATACGAATTTTAATTTTCTAAGTATATTTCTACATTATCTGTTGCATATCTTTCTGTTTTAAGTTCACCAGCTGGTCTATGTAAGAAATTCATAAATTTGTGTTTGCTTTATTGACCTTTACAAAATCGATATGAATCATGCTCCTTGATATTGGCCCTGCTCAAGGGGTCACTTGATTTATATAGGATAAACACATCTTAGACTTAAAATTGACCAAAAAATGAAACTTTTCAATTAATTTATTTGCACCAGTCTTGGTACCACTCTCTGAAATTAGCTGCTGTCATAATTGCTTTGTGAGGTAACATTGCTGTTATCCCAGTAGGGGTCGATTCAACAATCCCTGAACTGAAAGTCGGGCACCTTTTTCACTACACCATTTGTACATACCCTTTATGTATTTGTAAGTAGTTTACGCAGGAATAATTTCAGATGACATAATAATTTATGATACAACATGATTACCGCATTGCGACATGAATGTCGTAAAAGAACAATACGTTAAGAAAGCCACATGGCTTCTTTGGTAAAATAATTGCTATCTGGTGACATTTACAGAACAAAGTTCAGAATACAGCTGCAGACTTCCCTCTTGGCATAATTCTTTACAAAATAAGATGTTTCAGCATAAAATAGTCAAGAATTTGTTCTTAGTGTCGATTTTTATCTTCATAAAATGCATATGAACCAAAATAGTCAAATATGTGCCGATCATAGCATCTAGAAGTCATCGCATCCCCTCGACCCATTCCATTAAACCTCTGGTAAGGAAGAACGGATACGGTATTTATGACTAACATAAGCTAAGAAACTAAACTGTTACATTAAACAAAACAAAAAATAGTAAGTAAATGCAAGCAGTTTGTTTGCTTAGTTAATTCTATTAGATAGTGTCTGTGTTGCAAAATGTGCTTATAGGTATGTTTTATGTTTTTGTTTGCATAATGTTGAGACATGAAAGCGTTTAGTTTCCCACAAGGGAACAGACATGAACAATATGCCATCTTTATGAAAATTATGTACGTATAAATGGAATGTTAAAACACACAATAATTATTTCATAACAAAAAATTATAAATCGTTAATCAATCACTAAAATACATACACAGGATTGAAACATTTAGGTATATGAAGTACAAAACGCTTAGACATATACAAGTGTGAAACAATTAGACACATACAATAGTGAAGTGCTTAGACATATACAAGAGTGAAGGGCTTAGACATATACAAGATTGAAACGCTTAGACATATACAAGAGTGAAGCGCTTAGACATATACAAGAGTGAAGCGCTTAGACATATACAAGAGTAAAGCGCTTAGACATATACAAGAGTGAAGCGCTTAGGCATAAACAAGAGTGAAGCGCTTAGACATATACAAGAGAGAAGCGTTTAGACATATACAAGAGTGAAGCGCTTAGGCATAAACAAGAGTGAAGCGCTTAGACATATACAAGAGAGAAGCGTTTAGACATATATAAGAGTGAAGCGCTTAGACACTTTAAAGAGTGAAGCGCTTAGACATATACAAGAGTGGAGCACTTAGACATATACAATACATATACAAGAGCGAAGCGCTTAGACATATACAAGAGTGAAGCACTTAGACATATACAAGAGTGAAGCACTTAGACATATACAAGAGTGAAGAACTTAGGCATATACAGGAATGAAACAATTGAACATTTACAATTGCTAAACAATTTAATATATAATAAACGGAAACATTTACACACATACAACAGCGAAATACTAAGACACGTGATCGATATACAAAAATTGTGTCAGTATTCACTAGATTTGTAATAGATAAATCATAATATTCATTGATTTATACACATTATCCCGTGCAATTTAATATAACGAATGAAATTAAACAATGTAAAAATGTCCATCACGTTAGTCACAATGAATCAAGCTACAAAATGTTTTCTGTGAAATTGAAATTCAAAAATATTGGTAACGAAATTAGGAACAGAATAGAACTATTATCTAGACTTAAACAAATGTCCATCGTCTTGTTAACATGCAATGAATACATGTACTGTTTGTCTGCCAATGAAATCGCTCTATTTTGTTTAAAATTTGCCGAAATATTTACCTTGCAGTGCTGTAACTCACGCTCGAAAATTAGGTTCTTTAAAATCTTTATAAAACTATAATCTAGACATATACAACATAATCACATAACGTTATTAAGAAACTAGTGAGATAGATATAAATAATTTATGATATATTTATTATTTCGGTAAAATACGTAAATGTAATAACTAAATTTCTTAGAAGTTTTGTCACACCTTTTATTTACTGGTAAAATCAAGCGCGCTATTATTTACTTACATACTTGTTTGTTTGTTAATGTAATTGATAATGATACAAGCCGCGTGTGACCTTACTGTAGTACAGGTTAAAAGGTGTGAAAAATGAGTAAATCAAGACACGCTAAGCGTAGATCCATTAAATATAAAATAGATTGTTCTTAGCAAAACACTAATTATTTTCATCATCGTCACAAAGATATAATTAAAACAAAATATTGACTAACGTTTTATGTGTATGAACAATGGCTTCATTTTCGAAAGTTAAGGTAAATATAACATTTATATTCATTTAACAATATACGTAACTGTACTATACAGTGTCACAATAATGTAACAGTGAAACATCGAATAAGTCGTGACTTGAAATGTGAAATATCAAATAAAGCTTTTCTTTTTCAATCCACTTTAAATTGGCTTTACATCCTGTAATTTAAATGTAACTGTATTATAAAGAATAAATAAATAATTTAAACACTTTATTTGACTTTAGGTTAAAACGAGTTATAGCCTGTTTTAATTCTTCTTTAATTCTTTAATAAATAATTTTAAATAGACTTGTATACTTGTAAATAAACTTGTTAACTTGACTTTATTTTAAAACAAGTGATAACCTGTATTAATTCTTATTTTCAGACAGGGCGTAGATTGAGTACAGACCGATCAGCCAATGGGAGATTGTTTTGTATAGTTGGTAAGGAAAATAAATGTTCTGCTCCAGAATCATCTGTGAAGACAAATCTGATTGGTCAGTTAGATAGCGATACCAGCACATCCGGGTACCTGTCATCTTCACTGGAGTCGTCTAGCGAGTATTTTATAGAACAGAACGCTTACAATTTGAGGTCAAACATTGAACATGCTATTTATAGACCAAATACTTCAACTCCAAAACAAGGATCTGAATCTATACCACTAAGAAAATTGTTTCAACAAGAAACAAACAAAAGTAGTAGAAGTATGCTGTCAATAAAGAAAAACTTTAACAAGTCAACCAAATCTGATCAAGAGAATATAGATGTTGAAACATCAAGAAAAATCATTAGAAGCAGCTCCGAAAATGACGTCAATAAAAATATAAAAGAATCAAATGATTATGGACGAAATTCAACTCAGGATTTGGAATTTCATTATAAAAATAGAAATGTTAATTCACAAAACTGGAAACGAAGACCATATATGACGCAATCTACATCTGCTCTCGACTCAAGACTTTATAATGAAAACGCTAAATGTAATAAATTAACAAAGCAAGTCAAAAGTATGTCATACATTGCTTTGCCGCGGTACCGCGTGAAAGTTGACGAAGATCCTGTTGCTACTAAAAGCAGTTCACTTGAAGGAGGTGTTCCTGTTGATGAATCAATGAGTGACTTTTTATCTAACGTAGATAGGGAAAATCTTGCCAGCTTTTTGATGTTTTATGATAAAGTGACAAACAGCGGAAGACACGCTTATGATGCCGTTTATTATTAATGCATTAATGTTATTATTCTTTTATTGATTTTATGTTGGAATACTTTGTTAAGAATAAATATTTTAAAGAGTGATTCATGTTTTTATTTTATTAAGCAATACATTCAGAGCTTCCTGTTGTATAATAACGCCAATGTATCAATGTAATGCTTAATTATGTGTAAGCCGTAATGAATGCTGGAAACACTGACACTTGTCAAATGTTACTTTATCATGAATAGTACTTGCCCACTTGTTGAAGAAACAAACAACTCATTTGAAGAATCTCAAAAAGTATGCGAAAAAAATTCTTTAGCATTGCAAAATTTTCTGTTTATTTTGTCGTGTGGAATCAACTCAGAAATTAATTGATATATTGGTCATTTAAAATAAGTTTACATTCAGAATACTTCATGTCAGTGTCGTTAAGAGCTACAACTCACTTTGGTCCTACATTGACGACAATACGTTTACTGTTGAGGATTAAATACCACCTAAGTCGGTGCTATGAATGTACAGTTTCCATTATTGTTCAATATATTCTGTGATTTTCATCTGCATTGATATTTTTGTCGTGTGTAAAGCTTGGCAGATGGACTACAATGAAACCCCACTCCACGTCTGATCCATAATAAATATCAATTATTAATTACCCTAATGAAAAGATAATTTTGACGCCTTTTATATAGAAAACAAGTATTATAATACTCAGATTTCAAGTTATTGGCAATATACAGAAACGAAATAATCGCACTGTGTCGATGATAAAGAGATTATTGATCATTATTACACTTTTAACGGTTGTGATACACTCATACATAGTTTTAACAGCAAGAGTGATGCTTCACTTTTGTTATTAAATTAAAGGGACTCGACTGAGACTTTTTGACATTATGAGACTTGGAATACGTTTTTAAGATCAATTTTCCATTTGATGTAGGTCTAGACCAAAATCTTGTATGCACAATTTTTCAGATCATCCGCTCAATCCGTTTTTTCTGAATGACTACTTTTATTTTAAGAAATGATTCAAAATTGAAAAGCGTTGCTATGCTTTCCAGTCAAAGTCAGCTAAGAATAACACAGTTAAAATACACCAAAACAACACATATTTCTTTAATCTTTACTAGTTTCGACTGTTGTCTTCATCAGAATAACGTACAAAGTATTTGACGTCACGTCCGTTAGGACGCCAACGTCAACGTGACAAATTTGCGCAAAGACGTGAATGTAAAGTAATTAACAAAAAGATATGGATCAAAAAGATACAGCGGGTATTATTAATAGAACTATATTTCTACAATATAAAGCAGAGAAAAATGATAAAACCCAACATACCTATATGTCAAAATGTATCATAATTTTATGTATACATTCACTGGGAATTAGCGAGAAAGCATTACTTTAATTAGCCAGCTAGTTATCTAGAATAATAAAAAAGATAATAATAATAATAATAACAACAACATTATTATCATAATCATCATCATCACCAACACCAATAAAAATAATAATAATGCTTTCCCGCTAATTCCCAGTGAATGTATATATAAAATTATATGATATATTTTGATATATAGCTAAGAATAACACACAAATACGAATTTTAATTTTCTAAGTATATTTCTACATTATCTGTTGCATATCTTTCTGTTTTAAGTTCACCAGCTGGTCTATGTAAGAAATTCATAAATTTGTGTTTGCTTTATTGACCTTTACAAAATCGATATGAATCATGCTCCTTGATATTGGCCCTGCTCAAGGGGTCACTTGATTTATATAGGATAAACACATCTTAGACTTAAAATTGACCAAAAAATGAAACTTTTCAATTAATTTATTTGCACCAGTCTTGGTACCACTCTCTGAAATTAGCTGCTGTCATAATTGCTTTGTGAGGTAACATTGCTGTTATCCCAGTAGGGGTCGATTCAACAATCCCTGAACTGAAAGTCGGGCACCTTTTTCACTACACCATTTGTACATACCCTTTATGTATTTGTAAGTAGTTTACGCAGGAATAATTTCAGATGACATAATAATTTATGATACAACATGATTACCGCATTGCGACATGAATGTCGTAAAAGAACAATACGTTAAGAAAGCCACATGGCTTCTTTGGTAAAATAATTGCTATCTGGTGACATTTACAGAACAAAGTTCAGAATACAGCTGCAGACTTCCCTCTTGGCATAATTCTTTACAAAATAAGATGTTTCAGCATAAAATAGTCAAGAATTTGTTCTTAGTGTCGATTTTTATCTTCATAAGATGCATATGAACCAAAATAGTCAAACATGTGCCGATCATAGCATCTAGAAGTCATCGCATCCCCTCGACCCATTCCATTAAACCTCGGGTAAGGAAGAACGGATACGGTATTTATGACTAACATAAGCTAAGAAACTAAACTGTTACATTAAACAAAACAAAAAATAGTAAGTAAATGCAAGCAGTTTGTTTGCTTAGTTAATTCTATTAGATAGTGTCTGTGTTGCAAAATGTGCTTATAGGTATGTTTTATGTTTTTGTTTGCATAATGTTGAGACATGAAAGCGTTTAGTTTCCCACAAGGGAACAGACATGAACAATATGCCATCTTTATGAAAATTATGTACGTATAAATGGAATGTTAAAACACACAATAATTATTTCATAACAAAAAATTATTAATCGTTAATCAATCACTAAAATACATACACAGGATTGAAACATTTAGGTATATGAAGTACAAAACGCTTAGACATATACAAGTGTGAAACAATTAGACACATACAATAGTGAAGTGCTTAGACATATACAAGAGTGAAGGGCTTAGACATATACAAGATTGAAACGCTTAGACATATACAAGAGTGAAGCGCTTAGACATATACAAGAGTGAAGCGCTTAGACATATACAAGAGTAAAGCGCTTAGACATATACAAGAGTGAAGCGCTTAGGCATAAACAAGAGTGAAGCGCTTAGACATATACAAGAGAGAAGCGTTTAGACATATACAAGAGTGAAGCGCTTAGGCATAAACAAGAGTGAAGCGCTTAGACATATACAAGAGAGAAGCGTTTAGACATATATAAGAGTGAAGCGCTTAGACACTTTAAAGAGTGAAGCGCTTAGACATATACAAGAGTGGAGCACTTAGACATATACAATACATATACAAGAGCGAAGCGCTTAGACATATACAAGAGTGAAGCACTTAGACATATACAATAGTGAAGCGCTTAGACATATACAAGAGTGAAGAACTTAGGCATATACAGGAATGAAACAATTGAACATTTACAATTGCTAAACAATTTAATATATAATAAACGGAAACATTTACACACATACAACAGCGAAATACTAAGACACGTGATCGATATACAAAAACTGTGTCAGTATTCACTAGATTTGTAATAGATAAATCATAATATTCATTGATTTATACACATTATCCCGTGCAATTTAATATAACGAATGAAATTAAACAAAGTAAAAATGTCCATCACGTTAGTCACAATGAATCAAGCTACAAAATGTTTTCTGTGAAATTGAAATTCAAAAATATTGGTAACGAAATTAGGAACAGAATAGAACTATTATCTAGACTTAAACAAATGTCCATCGTCTTGTTAACATGCAATGAATACATGTACTGTTTGTCTGCCAATGAAATCGCTCTATTTTGTTTAAAATTTGCCGAAATATTTACCTTGCAGTGCTGTAACTCACGCTCGAAAATTAGGTTCTTTAAAATCTTTGTAAAACTATAATCTAGACATATACAACATAATCACATAACGTTATTAAGAAACTAGTGAGATAGATATAAATAATTTATGATATATTTATTATTTCGGTAAAATACGTAAATGTAATAACTAAATTTCTTAGAATTTTTGTCACACCTTTTATTTACTGGTAAAATCAAGCGCGCTATTATTTACTTACATACTTGTTTGTTTGTTAATGTCATTGATAATGATACAAGCCGCGTGTGACCTTACTGTAGTACAGGTTAAAAGGTGTGAAAAATGAGTAAATCAAGACACGCTAAGCGTAGATCCATTAAATATAAAATAGATTGTTCTTAGCAAAACACTAATTATTTTCATCATCGTCACAAAGATATTATTAAAACAAAATATTGACTAACGTTTTATGTGTATGAACAATGGCTTCATTTTCGAAAGTTAAGGTAAATATAACATTTATATTCATTTAACAATATACGTAACTGTACTATACAGTGTCACAATAATGTAACAGTGAAACATCGAATAAGTCGTGACTTGAAATGTGAAATATCAAATAAAGCTTTTCTTTTTCAATCCACTTTAAATTGGCTTTACATCCTGTAATTTAAATGTAACTGTATTATAAAGAATAAATAAATAATTTAAACACTTTATTTGACTTTAGGTTAAAACGAGTTATAGCCTGTTTTAATTCTTCTTTAATTCTTTAATACATAATTTTAAATAGACTTGTATACTTGTAAATAAACTTGTTAACTTGACTTTATTTTAAAACAAGTGATAACCTGTATTAATTCTTATTTTCAGACAGGGCGTAGATTGAGTACAGACCGATCAGCCAATGGGAGATTGTTTTGTATAGTTGGTAAGGAAAATAAATGTTCTGCTCCAGAAACATCTGTGAAGACAAATCTGATTGGTCAGTTAGATAGCGATACCAGCACATCCGGGTACCTGTCATCTTCACTGGAGTCGTCTAGCGAGTATTTTATAGAACAGAACGCTTACAATTTGAGGTCAAACATTGAACATGCTATTTATAGACCAAATACTTCAACTCCAAAACAAGGATCTGAATCTATACCACTAAGAAAATTGTTTCAACAAGAAACAAACAAAAGTAGTAGAAGTATGCTGTCAATAAAGAAAAACTTTAACAAGTCAACCAAATCTGATCAAGAGAATATAGATGTTGAAACATCAAGAAAAATTAAAAGAAGCAGCTCCGAAAATGACGTCAATAAAAATATAAAAGAATCAAATGATTATGGACGAAATTCAACTCAGGATTTGGAATTTCATTATAAAAATAGAAATGTTAATTCACAAAACTGGAAACGAAGACCATATATGACGCAATCTACATCTGCTCTCGACTCAAGACTTTATAATGAAAACGCTAAATGTAATAAATTAACAAAGCAAGTCAAAAGTATGTCATACATTGCTTTGCCACGGTACCGCGTGAAAGTTGACGAAGATCCTGTTGCTACTAAAAGCAGTTCACTTGAAGGAGGTGTTCCTGTTGATGAATCAATGAGTGACTTTTTATCTAACGTAGATAGGGAAAATCTTGCCAGCTTTTTGATGTTTTATGATAAAGTGACAAACAGCGGAAGACACGCTTATAATGCCGTTTATTATTAATGCATTAATGTTATTATTCTTTTATTGATTTTATGTTGGAATACTTTGTTAAGAATAAATATTTTAAAGAGTGATTCATGTTTTTATTTTATTAAGCAATACATTCAGAGCTTCCTGTTGTATAATAACGCCAATGTATCAATGTAATGCTTAATTATGGTAAATCAGGTTTCAGTGACCCAGCGGTTTAGTCGCAGACTTTCATGTTAAAAATGTATCCATGCAGCGTTAGAAGGTCGGTTGTGCTACTCAGATGCCCGCTCGTGCGTGAAAATATATACGAAGGGGTAGCTGTGGTCTTCATCAGTAAAGCTGAAAGGTTGCCCTAACATCTGCAACATACAGTCACTACGGTGTCCTGTTAGGGCCATTTCGACACACACATACTAAGAAACATAGAAACACGAACTCACGATGATGAAAAGTCAAGAGTGCGATGGTGAAGTCGAAATAACGAAACCTCGATGGTGAAATAGTAAAAACACGAAATTATATCGAGTTTTCACCATCGTTGTTTCGTTCTTTGGATTTTTCATCATCCAATGAAAAGCGACGTTTAAAAAGTGAAGTATTATAAAATATGCATGTATATCATAATCATATTTCTATGGCTATAAAATTGTTACATTTAGGTAAAAAATTGTTATTTTCAGAAAAACGTAACATTGTAAAAACAAATTAAGAATAAATATTGCTTGCTAACATTCTAACTAGACTGTAAACAAATTAAGCATCGAGGATAATGCCCCCGCTGTTTTTGATATCGATAACAATACTAAGCAAAAACATATATATTATTAAAGTAATTTTCGAAATTCTGTACAGCTGATGCACATTGAAGCTTGAAAGTGCATATAATGTAGACCACAATGCGTTTTCCCGCGATTCTGAATTATATATCAATAATTAATAAACTTAATGGATGAATAATATTGTCGCCTTTTTATGTAGAAAAACAAGTACAAATGTATTGTATTCTCAGATTTTAAGTAATTGGTAATATACGTAAACGATATAAACACACGATGCCGCCGTTAACGTGAAAATTGATCTAAAACCCAGGCTATCGAATGCTCTAATATGCAACGATAAATGCAATGATAATAATTCAAGGTTAAAAAATAAAAGATTTCCTTTTCAATTGCGATATCTAAGTAAGCTTCACTATTGATTTTTGTTATCTTATATTGATACTAAGAGCTTCGTTCATTTATTGCTGAATTGTCATATAGGGAAATAGTTTTAATTTTTAGAAAACCCATATTATCTTTAAATGTACAAAGAGGAATATTTATTTGGAAAAATTACAATCTCAATATATTTACGAAAATCTATATTAGTTCATCTTTTGAAATTTGTAAAAATTTCAATACATTTTCCTGATATGAAATTCCTTTTTATAATACAAGATATTCATACATAAATCATTTTTTCTTTGAATTAATGTAATGGACGTTTAGATATTATAATGATTTTTTTTATAAATCATACAACAACAATTCTGAATGGCCATTTTTTTTCTGTTCGGTCATATAAACACGATTTTTTTTTAAATAGAATATAAATGATATATGAAATTCAATTAAATCATTGTAAATTTCAGTAAGAAAAATTGTTAATGAAAATAATTGACAAGGAAGACAATAGCTAATATTATTAACAGCATGATTTGCACATTCGATAGAAAATTGTGTAAGCCGTAATGAATGCTGAAACACTGACACTTGTCAAATGTTACTTTATCATGAATAGTACTTGCCCACTTGATGAAAAAACAAACAACTCATTTGAAGAATCTCAAAAAGTATGCGAAAAAAATTCTTTAGCATTGCAAAATATTCTGTTTATTTTGTCGTGTGGAATCAACTCAGAAATTAATTGATATATTGGTCATTTAAAATAAGTTTACATTCAGAATACTTCATGTCAGTGTCGTTAAGAGCTACAACTCACTTTGGTCCTACATTGACGACAATACGTTTACTGTTGAGGATTAAATACCACCTAAGTCGGTGCTATGAATGTACAGTTTCCATTATTGTTCAATATATTCTGTGATTTCCATCTGCATTGATATTTTTGTCGTGTGTAAAGCTTGGCAGATGGATTACAATGAAACCCCACTCCACGTCTGATCCATAATAGATATCAATTATTAATTACCCTTTTTGACGCCTTTTATATAGAAAACAAGTATTATAATACTCAGATTTCAAGTTATTGGCAATATACAGAAACGAAATAATCGCACTGTGTCGATGATAAAGAGATTATTGATCATTATTACACTTTTAACGGTTGTGATACACTCATACATACTTTTAACAGCAAGAGTGATGCTTCACTTTTGTTATTAAATTAAAGGGACTCGACTGAGACTTTTTGACATTATGATACTTGGAATACGTTTTTAAGATCAATTTTCCATTCGATGTAGGTCTAGACCAAAATCTTGTATGCACAATTTTTCAGATCATTCGCTCAATCCGTTTTTCCAGAATGACTATTTTTATTTTAAGAAATGACCCAAAATTGAAAAGCATTGCTATGCTTTCCACTCAAAATGAGTTAAGAATAACACACAAATACGAATTTCAATTTTCTGAGTATATTTCTACATTATCTGTTGCATATCTTTCTGTATTAAGTTCACCATCTGGTCTATGTAAGAAATTCATAATTTGTGTTTTAGGGGTCTGGACCTCACTGGAGTTCCTTTAAGCAACTCATTCAGAGCGTCCTGTTAAATAATATTGCCAATGATGAATTCCTATATGAATAAATATTCCTTTTTGTACATTTAGATATAAAGGTTTTCCTTATTTCCACATATGACAAATCAGCAATAAATGAGCGAAGGAACAACTTAAAATCCAATGGGTCCTAGGCCATCAAAATTCATAGGAGCATTTGTCTTGGGCAGTGAATGACCCCTTTGTCAAAGGCTCAAAGATCAATGTCACATTGATATTGTATGCCAAGACGGTTTTCGAGCAACATTGCAAGCAACTTCCAACATGCTGACGAGGGGGACGATTTTGGTTCATCTTTTTGTCATGAAATTGGATGAGGGATGTTGCACGTATTCATTATCCCTCATGTACAGACTCAATCAAACCGAGTCTGCAATTCTCGTGTAATTTTGTTGTGATTAATGCTTCCGAGGGATCACTTTGTTTCCAGATTTTGATGTTATGACTACAGAAATAGTGTAAACAATTAAGTTGTATACGAATTTGAGATCCTGTGATTAAGCATTTTCTCCGTTTGTTTCAAAATTACCCATTTCCTAAAACCTGTGCAGGCATGATTTCCTTGAGACAATTGTAATAAAAGTCAATTGCCACATTTCTATATGCATAGAAATAATACAAGGGCTTTGTTTGATATTTCTTAACAACAGATAATTACTTCGTTTTTATGCCTTATAATGTTACGCCATCTTCTTTTTGTCTGCTCTATATATTCCTAAAATTGATCACAATTTGAAACTGTTAAAATTCCAAATGTTTAAAACTTATTTGAACCACTTCTAATGCCACTATCTGAAATTAACCGTTGTCATAATTGCTTTGTGACGTAGCATGTCTGTTATCCCAGTAGCGGTCGATTCAACAATTCCTGAACTGAGAGTCCGGCACCTTTACCACAACACCATCTGTTCATACCCTTCATTAGAAGGAAACTCTATTCTACATCACAGAGAACTATAACGTAAGTAGTTAACACTGGAATAATTTCAGGTGACATCATAATTTATGTTACGACATGATTACCGCATTGCAATACGTTGAACTTCGAAAGTTAAGGTAAATATAACATTTATATTCATTTAACAATATACGTAAATGTACTATACAGTGTCACAATATTGTGACATTGAAATATCGAATAAGTTCGTGACTTGAAATGTGAAATATCAAATAAAGCTTTTCTTTTTCAATCAACATTAAATTGCCTGTACATCCTGTAATTATAATGTTACTGTATTATAAAGAATAAATAAATAATTTAAACACTTTATTTGACTTTAGGTTAAAACAAGTGATAGCCTGTTTTATTTTTCTTCATTCTTTAATAAATGATTTTAAATAGACTTGTATACTTGTAAACATTTGTTAACTTGACTTTATTTTAAACTGTATTAATTCTTCTTTTCAGACAGGACGTAGATTGAGTACAGACCGATTAGCCAATGGGAGATTGTTTTTTGTATAGTTGGTAAGGAAAATAAATGTTTTGCTCCAGAAACATCTGTGAAGACAAATCTGATTAGTCAGTTAGATAGCGATACCAGCACATCCGGGTACCTGTCATCTTCACTGGAGTCGTCTAGCGAGTATTTTATTGAACAGAACGCTTACATTTTGAGGTCAAACATTGAACATGCTATTTATAGACCAAATACTTCAACTCCAAAACAAGGATCTGAATCTATACCACTAAGAAAATTGTTTCAACATAAAACAAACAAAAGTAGTAGAAGTATGCTATCAATAAAGAAAAACTTTAACAAGTCAACCAAATCTGATCAAGAGAATATAGATGTTGAAACACCAAGAAAAATTAAAAGAAGCAGCTCCGAAAATGACGTCAATAAAAATATAAAAGAATCAAATGATTATGGGCGAAATTCAACTCAGGATTTGGAATTTCATTATAAAAATAGAACTGTTAATTTACAAAACTGGAAACGAAGACCATATATGACGCAATCTACATCTGCTCTCGACTCAAGACTTTATAACGAAAACGTTACAGGTAATAAAATAACAAAGCAAGTCAAAAGTATGTCATATATTGCTTTGCCACGGTACCGCGTGAAAGTTGACGAAGATCTTGTTGCTACTAAAAGCAGTTCACTTGAAGGAGGTGTTCCTGTTGATGAATCAATGAGTGACTTTTTATCTAACGTAGATAGGGAAAATCTTGCCAGCTTTTTGATGTTTTATGATAAAGTGACAAACAGCGGAAGACACGCTTATGATGCCGTTTATTATTGATACATTAATGTTAATATTCTTTTAATGATTTTATGTTGGAATACTTTGTTAAGAATAAATATTTTAAAGAATGATTCATGTTTTTATTACATTAAGCAATGCATTCAGAGCTTCCTGTTATATAATAACGCCAATGTAACTAAATATTTTAAAGAGTGATGCCAGATGCCCGCTCGTGCATGAAAATATATACGAAGGGGTAGCTGTGGTCTTCATCAGTAAAGCTGAAAGGTTGCCCTAAAATCTGCAACATACAGTCACTACGGTGTCCTGTTAGGGCCATTTCGACACACACACATACTTAGAAACAGAAACACGAACTCACGATGATGAAAAGTCAAGAGTGCGATGGTGAAGTCGAAATAACGAAACCTCGATGGTGAAATAGTAAAAACACGAAATTATATCGAGTTTTCACCATCGTTGTTTCGTTCTTTGGACCTTTCACCATCCAATGGAAAGCGACGTTTCAAAAGTATTATGAAATATACATGTACATCATTATCAGTTTCATATTTCTATGGCTATAAAATTGTTACATTGAGGTAAAAAAATTGTTATTTTTTGAAAAATGTAACATTGTAAAAACAAATTAGATGTATAAGAATAAATATTCCTTTCTAACGACTTAAACAAATTAAGCATAGAGGATAATGCCCCCACTGCCAATATCTATAACAATACTAAGCAAAACATATATTATTAAAGTAATTTTCGAAATTCTGTACAGCTGATATATACGAAAGCTTGAAGAGGCATACAATGTAGACAACAATGAGGTTTCCCGCGATCCTGAATTATATATAAATTATTAATTATCTTAATGGATGAATGATATTATCGACGGTTTATATAGTTATTATACTCAGATTTCAAGTTATTGGCAATATCCAGAAACAAATATAATCACACGGTGCCGCCGTTAACGTGATAATTGATCAAAAATCAAGTTTATACTTATGCAACGATAACCCACTAAATACAAGCAAAATGTAATGATAATAATTTAAGGTTATGAAATTAAAGATTTCCTATTCCATTGCGATATATTAGTTTTTTAGCTTTACGATTGATTGAAGTAATCTTATATTGACAAGAAAAGCTTCGTTCATTTATTGCTGATTCTGAAAGGTCGTTCTGTTAACATTTTCCTTATTTTCATATAAAAACGATTTTCTGCAACAATATGTGAATAACATTAGCAATTTCATTGAATCATTGTAAAATTCAGTAAGAAGAATTGTTGATGAAAATGATTAACAGAAATCATAATTGATATTCTTGATATAATTAACAGCATGATTTGGAAATTCGGTAGAAAATTGTGTAATGAATGCTAGAAACACTGTACTTTATTTTAGTAATTGTTACTTTATCATAATAAGTATTCACCACCTCAATGAAAAAAACTGTCATCATTTGAGGAATCTCAAAAAGTTCGCAAAAAAATCTCAATCGCATTGCAAAATATTCCGTTTATATTGTTTGTGAGGAATCAACTCAAAATCTAATTGTCATATTTGTCATATAATAGAAGTTCACATTAAGAATACTTCATTTCAATGTTGTGAAGTGCTATATCGCATTTTAAAATTTCTGGTCCTACACTGACTGCAATACGATTTCATAATCCGGTGCTAGGGATGTACAGTATCCATTATTGTTTAATACATTCTGTGATTTTCAACTGCGTTGTGTTTCTGTTGATGTTAAGCGATATTCTTTTTTTTTTTTTAGATTATTTTACTTATTTGAAAGTGTGTACAATTACACACGAAAGCTTGACTTAACATAAAGTCAGAAGTACAATGTAACTCCACCACACGCCTGATCCAGAATGAAATATCAATTAGTAATTACCATAACGAAAGGATAGTTTTGGCGCCTTTTATATTGAAAACAAGTATTATAATACTCAGATTTCAAGTAATTGATTATATATACAGAAACGAAATAACCGCACTGTGTCAGTGACAAAGAGATTATTGATTGATATCAGACATTTAACAGTTGTGATACACTCATACATACATAAAACAGCAAGAGTGATGCTTCATTTTATATATTAAATTAAAGGGACTGCACTAGAGTTTTTTGATATGATGGGACTGGATTTATTTTTAAGGTTATTCCATTATATCAATTGATGAAGGCCTAGACAAAAAAATTTTGTGCACAATTTCAGATCATTCCCTTATTCCGTATGTCCAGAATGACTATTCCTATTTGGGAAATGACCCAAAATTGTAGAGCGTTGCAACCCCTAACACTCAAATCGAGCTAAGAATAACACAAATGGAAAATATGATTTCCAATTCATTTTTGAGTATATTTCTACATTATCTTTTGCATATCTTTCTGTCCCAAGTTCATCAGCTGGTCTATGTAAGAAGTTCAAATTTTGTATTTTTAGAGGTTTGGACCTTAGTGAAGTTCCTTTAAGCAACTCATTCAAAACTTCCTGACATGTTATATTGCTTAAGAAAAAAAATCCTATACACATGAAATTAACTTAATTACAGAACTTTGTTTAAAGTGACATTATGCCCATCCAAGGGTATATAGTGAGTGAACGGGTGAAGATCTAAATAAGTTTTCATTTTGCCATAATTCCTTTTGATTTAATAAATAAGTTCGCATAAACAATAAATAACGCACAGATACAAACGAAATTTCTGTAAATATCCATTTGAATTTACCTATAACGCCTTTTTTATAAAAAGAGTGGGGCAGTCTTTTTAAATTTTAGGCAGATTTATAATTTTATCCTAAACATTTTCCAATATCATCTGTTGGTCAAACGTCATTTTGACAGTCAATCTTTTTAGATATAAAGTAAATTCAGCTCAACTTGACTATGAAAATATAAATAATATAAACATCATGACTTGCACATTTGATGCAAATTCGTGTCATCTTTTAAAATGAATAACAGTCAGATATATAGATGTTTACAAGAAAATGTCACACTATATCAAGTAGGATGTAATAAATGGCATCTGATTAAGGTAACAGATAAATCGAAACAAATTCTTTTATCAAATCTTATCAAATATTTTTTTTTTGACGGAAATATGTTCTTATGATATAAAATGAGCGTCTTTCTTAAATAAATCGTTTATGTAACTATTTATATTATACATAAAATACTTATGTGAACTGATCGTAAGACGATGCTTGAGAGAAGATTTGAGCCGCGTCACGACAAAACCAACATAGTGGGTTTGCGACCAGCATAGATCCAGACCAGCCTGCGCATCAGCGCAGTCTGATCAGGATCCATGCTGGTCGCTTACCAACCCTTTTACAAGTAGAGAAATTGATAGCGAACAGCATGGATCCCGATCAGACTGCGCGGATGCGCAGGCTGGTCTGGATCCATGCTGGTCGCAAACGCACTATGTTGGTTTTGTCATGACGCGGCTCATTTAATCTTTGAAAGAGGAACAAATTCGCTTTGTTGTTAACCGACTGCAGACATCAAAGGTATCGTTTATTACGTTACAATTTATAAGTTTACAAGTAAGTTTAAAATTCCTAACAACATTTGAACACTTGAAAGTTTAGCAGAGCATACAGCTCAGACTACAATAACTTTCCCTCTCGGTCTAGAATGAAATATCAATTATTAATTTGCCTAATGGATGTATAATATGTAAAAAAGGATGTATTCTATTTCAAGTAATTGTCAATAAACAGAAACGAAATAATTGCACGGTGTCAGTGTTCTTGAGTATATTGATTTGGTAACAGTTTCAGACAACTAAATTCTGTGGTTATACATATATGAAATACTTACAAATGATATTTCAAAAGGTTACACACTATTTTAGTTAGATCAGGGAATTTACATTAAAATACAAAATGCACTGTGTCAAAATCGTTGTTCCAAGAACATATTTCTTTGAATAGAGGAAATGTTTTCCCTTTCGATTTACGAAAAAAAAAAACCCCAAAAAACAACAAAATAACAGTTTTCTTACCGTGAACTTTTGAATGTCTTTGTTACATAAATTATTACACAATATTTTTTAAATTGCAGACTCGGTTTTATTGAGTCTGTTCATGATAGATAAAACAATATTGAAAGAAGTTTCATGTCTTCGAGTAATTGATTCCACAATAATAATATACTGGTGTCAATGATAATGAAGAACCAGAAATATATAACAACAATGAAATACGGGTTTACTTTTACAGTTGCCACACGGCACTTGAAAATCTGTTGTGAAGTAAAAGTATCTAGAAAATGGGTGGTGAATTGTAAAGACTACACTTATATTATTGCCCAGTAATATTAATTCCTTAGCAGTAACACGTAACTTTCAATATGGAAAAACGTTCAAAGAGCTGCAGCTACATATTTCACCACTTTCGTGTGTAAATGTGGAGCTCTTCTTAGGACTGTGCTAGTGGGCGTGAAGATAGCTTGCAATTTCCAGCCGTCCGTAACAGGATCAATCAATCCGAGTGTGCAACATTTCAATTTTGATGTTTTAGGCATTCTGTAGGGATTCTGTTATTTTTTAAAATTTACAGTAAACACAAAAGGTAAAATTATACCTCTCTGAGACAATGGTGGAAACAGCCATAATACTGTTTCCAATGTATGCCGTTTTTGTATTTTCTGATCGGAGATCAGTAAATACATAGCGGACATTCAATCTCTGACACAGATTTTCACGACAAACCTAACAACAAGTAGTTCTCAAAAAGCTTAAAACTAGCGATTTTAAAGAAAGAAATATTTTTATTTTGTTACAAGTATCCAATAAATTACAACGCATTCAAAGTTTAAAAGTAGCGTTGGCTTATAGAATTGTCAATAAATGCACAATCACAAATTACGCGGATGAATATGATTTTAATCAATGAAAATGCTATTTTTAGCGATGTCGATTACCGAATACTACACAAATAAATCTGACTGCCGAGTAGTGGAATATATAGATTCTACATTTTCGCTAAATATTTACTTCAATTTTAAACACCAGGTTTATCCTGAAATTAATAAGGATTACAAACCCGAAATGCAATGGAAGTTTTAAATTTAGAATGACCTGATTCAGGCAATGTTTATATAACTTCTCCGTGGTGCAGGGGTAACGTGCTCGTTTCGTGTGCGAGAGGTCTGGAGTTCAAATCCCAGTCAAGGCAACTTTTTTAAAATTCTTTTTTATTCAAGAAGTAACCATGCTATGCAAGTATAAAGTGTGGCTGTCATAAAAATGAACATAAATGATTTTTTGATGCAACTCTAGTTATGCAAAATTCCGTATGTATCAAACGCTGGTGCATTGCAAGATAAAAATTAACTAATACAGGAAAATACATACAGATATACAGTACGATTTAGATTACAAAGATCAGAAAATACCACAGAGCTTGCAGCCCTTTGATTAAATAACATAATAACAAATAACATGAGAGGATAAGTGACATCACCGCAACAAATTTTTGTGTTTTCCTTAACTCTCAATTGTATCATTTACATTTGTCAATGTCAAATGCTGTCAAAGCAAATGCTGAAGGTCGTAAGAGAAAGCTATTTTTAACTGTTTACAGTTACCTTTTAACATGCACTGATTATTTAAAGGACTACAGGAATTTTTTCAGTTCGTTTCAAAATGATAAACGTATATTCGTAATTAGTTAGTGCAAATAAATTAAATAAATACAATATTAATGTTTGATTCAAAACTAGTGTTTCCCTTGCGACTTTTTTATAATAGCATTTTAACTACTAGTATTTCTTGGGTTATCGTCCTCAGAAAGTAGTCAGTTCTTTATATTATTTGTTAATCTCTGTATATACATATGCACATTTTGAAAATTAAGACTGCATTTGACATTATTTCTTTGAAATGTACAACTGTAAAACATTAATATTAAAATGAAAACAGTAAAACACCTGTATCCTAGTATATATAAAACATAACGGTCTAGTTTCAATATAATATTAAACTTTACCTGCTCATATTTCGTTTTGATTAACTGCGTTTATATACCTAGTGCAATGCTATTTCTTACTCAGTCTGGTAATTTGACCATGATATTACTGACCTTAAAACACGTCTGTAGACTGTAGAAATTATAGCATAAATCTATTATTTGATCGGAAGATTTAAGTTCTTTCGTATGGAAATACAGTTTTAACCTTATATTCCCTAAACCTAAACTTTCCACAAATTTTTCTAAATGCTGGAGTACAACCCGATGTCACTACAGTTAAAATTACAAAAACTATATAAAAGAACTGCTATTGCATAAGTATATATAAGCAATTTACAATTTACCCAATTAAAATTACATGATATGCTGGAGCGCTGTTTCATGTTATTTGCCACTTTATACTCGTATGTCTTTTTTTTTTAAATTTCATGACCAACGAAATGTTAAAAAGTCACGTGGCTTCCCTCGTGATATAATTGCTATCTCATGCCAGTTACAGACATAAATCAAACTACAGCAAGACACACTCCCAAATCATTGAAGACGGCACCAAACAAAACTGTAATGGAAGGCTACATCGATATTTCGATAAAAAATCTGCATTTCTTAACATATAAGTAATTTAATGTGTATAAAGTGACGTAAAACTTGAAAGTTAAATGGTTAATTTGTCACACAATAATAATGTTTAACAAAAAATGCCAAGTACATAAATACTATTGTTACTGGAAAAGCACAGAACAAGAATGAAAAATAATTTTAGTTCGTAGCTAGAACAACGGTTATTACATAAAGCAAATTTGCAATTCGATAACATATGTAATGAGCTGTTGCAATGCTTACCACATATATCCGCCTTCTCAAACATATGTAACAGCTGTATAATTATACTGACTAGAACCAACGAAATTTGTATCTGATAGAAAAAGAAAGGTACGCTATGATACAATTCAAAAAGATACGTCTGTATCTGAGGATCCTTATTTGATATCAAGACTTTGGAACAACAGCAAATTACAAACTTAACAACACGATGAAAATCCTCAAAGCTACAGCATACATGAAACAAATTTCTTATACTCGGAAATTCTTGGTTCTTTCGCTGTACATGTTTCTATTACTTTCATCGTAAGTGACCATTTGTAATATTGGCATGTTGACACGCATCACAAAGACCTGCAAATCATTCTTATATTCATAAATTATTTGTTGTTACATTACGGTAAAAATCCTTCATTTCAGAAAAATATAAACACTATGGACTAATTTGTCTTGAAAACAGTTTAAGACATATCTAGATAGATATCCAATGCTTGTAAACAAAATAGAGAAGAAAGGAATCCCTGAAGAACACCCTAGACTCTGTTTGACCGAGCCTTTATATGAACGACAGTGGTAATTGCTAGCCACCGTAACGCCCACTAACTTCGGCTTAAGTTGTACAGGAAAATGGCTAAACTTTTAATTTAGAAAAGCGGTGTACGTATGATCCTCAAGTAAAACAATGCGTGTGCAAAAAATGATCTGAAAATTCTACTACGAAGCATATGTGATATATTGACATATTCATTCAAGTTTACATACGATATCATATTTACCTTTATGTTTATGATGGTTGCAAATATTGCAGAATGTACATAACTATCCCTCTTCACTTAAAATAAGACAATATTGCAAATAATGCAAAAGAGCTTTGTGATTTCCCATAAGAATTATCTGTCATTTCAATGGCATTTCATTGTCATTTAAGTTTGATGAAAAAAATATTATCCAACATATTTCATCTATCAACATGAATTGAAACCTATTAATTGTCTACACACACACACACATTTTTTTATTGACTGATTTTTTAAACTTTGGACTGAAGCGCAAATCATCCATCTCAATATATACTTTTCTAGAAGAACCGATGCATGTTTTGCAAACTTTTGTGAGCTTACTTTGTGATACTGTAACACAAAGACTTAGTATGTGATAATATTATATTATTTGAAAACGATAAGTGCTTAAAAATACTTTGATTTTCTTTGTTACATATAGTTTTGCACAAACATCCGTTTATTTTAAGACCAGGTGTTGCAATTTATGGAATGCTGCTTACTCGCAACGATGAACGCCAAAAGACCACATCCTTTTACTTATCACTATCGTACACGGACAGGCTTAATCAAACGGAACTTGCAACATTTGCAAGCTTTTTTGGCGTTATTCAAGGATTCCGTGTTTTCTTAATTTTTACCTCTATGATGATAAGAGTATCATCGTATGGCCATTTATTCGCTTTCAGTTTAATTTGAAAAAAATATTTCATTGTAAAAAAAGTAGTATTTGTTTTTGCACGACATCGAATACTTCTCACATGGCGTTATAATATTTTTCAACGGCACATTTTTAAGATCTAAAACAGATTGATTGGCATTTGTTGTGATATACATAACTCGAAATGGGATCATATCTTGAGCATGTACTGCAAATTCTGTGTTATTTAAGAAGTGAAAGAGGAAAAATGCCTCTAATAATATTGCGCCAATGCCATCTGTATCAGTTTCTAAATTCAAATAATAACGTTGAATTTAACAACAAAACTATAAAATCGTTTACATGTACATATATCAAATAGAAATTGCAATGCGTTTTTTTAACTTTAATGAGAATAGTGCAAATTGTAACTGACAAAGGATGACAAAAACTTTATTTAAAGAAAGCAAACAAAAGTTAATAATTTAAACTAGCATGACTTGCACATTTTATATGGTGTAAGTTGTCCTGAAGAATAAAAGTAAAATATATAACACCTTTAAAGTGTAAATGTTATCGAAAGAAAACTATGCATAAAGTCTTTAAACAAACCTTACAAGACATTTTGTGATAGGAAACTGTTAAATGAGCCGTCAAGCGTCATGACAAAACCAACGTAATGGGTTTGCGTTCAGCATGGATCCAGACCAGCCTGCACATCCGCGCAGTCTAATTAGGATCCATGCTGTTCGCTTACAAACCCTATAACAAGTAGAGAAACTGAAAGCGTAAAGCATGGATCCTGATCAGACTGCGCGGATGCGCTGGTCTGGATCCATGCTGGTCGCAAACGCACTATGTTAGTTTTGTCGTGACGCGGCTCAAATATTCTTCTTCTAAATGATTATACATTTTGACGATATGTTCCGTTCATTTACAAAAAGTTCTTCTGATGCAATCATTGTTGTTAAAACTAAACAATTGAGAAATGAACAACATCATATACTGATAATTCGATCATATCACATAATTTTGCAAGACGTGAGCAACAAATTTAATAATTATTAATTATTTCCCATATTATTCTGATCATTTAACCTTGAAATGACATTCCTTTGATATTTGAGTTGATAAAATCATACGTTTTTGAAGACAAATTCTTTCAGTGAACCTGAAATTGGAACCTTTATTATTTTTTTTACAGAAATATGCTTGTTAATATTTTGTATCACTTTAATAGTCTTTAGAGATTAAACAATTGATGAATGCTGCATTTTCAAAATATAAGACATTAAACGAAAATGTAAATTAACAAACTGTTCGTGCCTTGATGGATGGTTTACCGATGTGAAGTGTTGTGCCGCGAGCCTGGCCCTTGTTGACCTTTTGTCTTATTTTTTATCTGCGAAAGACTCCATAGTTTGCTTAAAATAGTTTAAAATTTAAATGTTCCAATTATGAAAAGAACAATGAAAATTATATAGAATAGATATCTTTTTAAAATGGAAAGTCCATAAAATATTAATTAAAACCAGCTACTATGTTACTGCACGCTTTCAACAAATTTTTTAACTTATGGAAAATAGTTATTTCTTCTTGTGTGATTTTCTGTGCTTTAAAGCTACAACTTGAGATTAACTTTTTTTCATACAAATTGTTGCACAACGATAAAACAATATAATAAAATAGAAACAATAAAACACCTGCTCCCAACAAAATATAAAAAGCTGGTATACCAGTTTCAATGTAATTAGAAAATAAACCTACTATTATTTCAGTGTTATTTCAATCAAACATCTGCTGCGGTTAAGATGATAAAGTACAATGACTAAAAGATAGAAATGCAGGATCCTTCTGTTAAACTATCGACCTTATAAAAAGGACGCATGAAAGTATTCCGACTGAAAGTCGCCAACTGACCTGTAATTGGAGCTTCTATCAAATCATTTTTTTTACACACAATCAATCTTAAAGACATACTACGGTCTTTGCTTCGTCACTAATTTACGTGTATTTATGATGCACTCAAAGAAAAGTGACTTTGTTTTCAACTTTGAGTAGTTCTTAAAGCTGCATGCCTCCAGATGAGCAAAAATATTTCAATATAATCAAACTTGAGAAAAATGTACTAAGATTTTTGGAAAAGTAAAAATATTCAAGATTCAAGTAATAATTTTCATGTTATTTACGATTAATGACTGATTTTTCAGTATTTAAAACTATATTTCTACTGCGTTACTAACGCAGTAAGGGCTATTTTTGCATATTTTGTCCCCTTTTCCAAATTTACGTGGGTTGTAAGTGCCATTGATAATGTGTAAATTGCTTCCTTTTGGTTATGTCACTAAATAATACGTTTAAACACATTTTCAAAATTTTCATGAAAATTATCATGAATCTGGAGGCGTGCTGCTTTAATTTGAGTATGTGATAAGTAGAATATTATATTCGTGTAGTATAATTACCAAATTTACTGAACTATTTGAATTAATTCAGTATTTAACCTACACACATTAATAATCCTCTATTCAACTTATAACTAGTATGATTAGTAGTTTATACCAAGAATAAGTCAGGCATTGTTTTTTTCAGTATGAATAAATGTTATATAATTCTAAACAATATGTTTCCGAAACATAGGTAAACAGTTAGCTTAATGGGAGCTTAATATTGTAAAAATTATATAAGTTTTGTTTTATTTGATATGAGTAACAATGTTATACTGATTGTTTTCTTAAATTTGATCGACAAACTTGCTTCTTTTTTATTTTCATTTTGGTTTGTAATACTTCGCAAACGTCTTAACTAGCACAATTTTAAGACAAGGGCAAATTAATAAATTGGAAAAAGTAAGTCACATTAAATTACTGTATTATTTCGCAATATTTTATATCATGTTACAAATTAATTCTGAAGAAATAACAAACGTGTGTCACGATAACATCTATACTAAACAAAGTACATATAAATCTGCCCTGTTATCATTTGTTTAATATAAACAAACAAATGACTTATCAGAAAAAAAGTTTTATGTTTCTATATTAAATTTACATACATAATAATAAACTTCCAAGATTCATCATTTAACATGGATTTATCTCTAATAAACCATACGTTTCTCCAATTACACATTAATATAGAAAAATCATCACTGGAAGACATTTATTCTAAAATGAGATCATTTATTATTTGCATGACGAATGATTAAGGTCATGATCATGACATGATGATCTTCATAAAAACGAATGCAAAGGCACTTCCTTTTTTCTATGATATATAAGTGTATTATAAATCAAAATTAATTGTTTCTTACCTATAACTAACCATCATTATTCTTTACATGTTAACAAATTAAATATAAAATGACTTATTTAAAGAGAGATATTTACCGCTTTTTCCATAACGTATTGGGACATGTTTGAAACAAAACATCTTAAACGAAAACATTCAAAGTTTACAATGTTATGAAGCGAAAAAAGTTAGCTCTTTGACAAAATATTTACAATGTTTTATTCATAACATTGGGCATATTTTTAATTATAAAATTATCTGATCACGCAATGGTGTAGAAGACATTCATTTATGGTAAGTTGAAATATCTGTACCTTTTTCTCGTTTCATATTTATAATAATCAATGAAAACACATTTCCTTAATGATGCTATATTTGAACCACATTTCTATTTGTATCAAAATACATAAATAATCTCCAGATTAAAACGAGGTATCTTGATATTTAATCAACCTGTGGTGTATTTTGGTATAACAATATTCGCTTTTCATGCTGATTACATAGGTAACATATTTCTTTTACGTTTGTGTTTAGGTAACAACATTCTATTTCTTATAAGCGTTTGTTTTATCTGTTTAACTGATAAGGAAATAGATATCCGTCTTGTTTTCAAATATTAATCATTCCATCATGGTATATATAAATATCTATAATTGTTGTTCCCGAAAAATAACAGTACAATTTTACTAGTGTTTTCCCTAAACATAAATATCTATCTTGACCTTGTGACATGGAATTACAAGGAAAGCTCGAATAAGTTATAATATAAACATGTTAGTAACACATTTAATAGTTCTAAATAAAACATGTTTTTATTTATCTTTTATGATCATATTTTAATAAAATAATCCCGGGGATATTGAAATTTGAAAAGAAACAAATTTATTTGAGTTTATATTTTAAATTAGAAACATACATTATTTTATGTATTAATTCACCAACATAATGCTGGTATTTCTCTCATTGTTGTTTCCTAGAACAGTTGACTAATTCTTATAGTTGACATATTATTTTCTTGAGGGCGGCTTAACATTTTACTGGGAGCCGCATTGCCCTTCTATCCGATATATCTTCATCTAAAAGTAAAAGTTATATTACAATTGAATGACAGTTTTGGGTAATGTTTGTCACTACCTTAAAACCCGACTAAGGTGACTTCATTATATGAATATATAAAAGATTATCGTTGTTCAAAGAACAAATGCTTGCAATGAAAGAAATGTTGTTTAAAAGAAATCTATTACCTATTTAATCAACATGCAAGGCAGATATTGAAATTTCTGTTGTTATTAAAAGACATCGCATGTGGATAAAATATCAGGACATCTTGTTTTCATCTGGTGATTATTAATGTATTCTATATAAAAGCTGTATGTTAGAATAAAACATCGTGAAGGAAATATGTTTTCATTTATTATTTTTATCATTGCCAAAAGAAGAATGAAAATGGCACATATTTCAACATGTGTTCTTTATCAGTGATTGATATTCATAATAAAAGTAGGCGTCTTATGACCGTGATCAATTACCTTTATAATGAAAAACCTTGCCGGTTATAAACAAAACATTGTGAAAACTTAAAGAACTAATTTATTTACTTATTTACAGCTTCATAACATTGTCATTTTGAATATTCAAATTAAGTTTGTTACAGATCAAAGCTCTACAGCCCAAATAAGTTCTGGTAAAAACTGCATATATCTTTCCTTAAATAAGTCATTATGTCGAATCTTTTTACAATTTTGGATAGATTGATAGAAAGGAACAAAGATATGGTCTGTTGATTCCATCTCTTGAAAAGTAACATGAAATAATAACATTATTCATTGTCCAAAACATCTGCACTCAAACACTAGTTGATGTATAACGAGAAACATGTAAATGTATAAGTAAAATAAAATTTTCTTCTTCGTCTTAAAATTGTGCATGTTAAAATATTTTCAAAGTATTTTATCATTATTTCTCTTGTTCACAATTGAAACACATTTTGTAATAAGAGTTACATATTTTGGTTTCAAAATGCTTTTATTCTCACAATACGAATGGATTACATCGTTTTATTATATAATCTTATCCGACTAAACACCCCAGTGTTGTCCTACTGTGTTTTGCATACAAATATAATTATATACTCTTGTACATAAATGTCTATGTAGTGATTACGATAAAACAAAAATAACGCATATACATTTGTACATGTAATCAGTTGAATATTTTTAATAAAAACAAGAGCTGTCGGTAGGACAGCAACGCTTGACTATTTTTAGTGCTTGATAGTAAAAAAAGCCTTGATAATGTAAAATTTTCTAAGTTAACAAAAGGGCAACATTTTTCTTTAAATCCATGTTACGATTATAGGCCTTGAATAGAGTCCTATTATGCTCTGAAAGAAGAGTATAAAATTTCAACTTGTTTCAAAGCCAATGTCAATAGAATATGAAAATATCTGAGGTGGTATGCAAACTTAAATGTAAATTCTAAGTTAAAAAATGGGGCCTTATTCTGTCAAATGCTTGATACAGTTACCTCCTCCTGTCTACAGGTTGGGGTCATGATGGTGAACGAGTGTGCAAAGTTTCAAAGCCATATATCAATGGACGTTGAAAATATTTGGGGTATTACAAAAACTTTAACGTAAATTCTAAGTCGAAAAAGGGGCATAATTCTGTCAAAATGCTTGATACAGTTACCTCCTCCTGTCTACAGGTTGGGGTCATTATGGTGAACAAGTATGCAAAGATTCAAAGCCATATGTCAATGGACTTTGAAAATATTTGAGGTTTACAAACACTTTAACGTAAATTCTAAGTCGAAAAAGGGGAATAATTCTGTCAAAATGCTTGATACAGTTACCTCCTCCTGTCTACAGGATGGGGTCATAATGATGAACAAGTGTGCAAAGTTTCAAAGCCATATGTCAATGGACTTTGAAAATATTTGAGGTTTACAAACACTTTAACGTAAATTCTAAGTCGAAAAAGGGGCATAATTCTGTCAAAATGCTTGATACTGTTACCTCCTTCTGTCTACAGGTTGGGGTCATGATGGTGCACAAATATGCAAAGTTTCAAAGCCATATGTCAATGGACTTTGAAAATATTTGAGGTATTACAAAAACTTTAACATAAGTGGTTACGCCGACGCCGACGCGACGCAGACGCCGACGCTCGGGTGACTACAATAGCTCTACTTATTCTTATCGAATAGTCGAGCTAAAAATGACAAAATCAAAAACGGAGAGAAAAAAATTCTTTTAGAAAAAAATATATCTAATAATATTTTTTATCATATCATATAAAGACACAAATTTTTAAAGGATACAAAATGTCTTTGGCCAAATTTACATAACACATATATGGCAAAGGCAGATATATATATTACATATGTATAAATAAAAGCATACAAACATTATCTAAAGTATTATGCTTATTATTTCAAACATTTAAGAAAAAGTAATATTTCATGAAACCAATAAAAACCACAAACATTGTGCTCTTTTGTTAACAATTATGTTTTTGAATAATTCTGACTGTAATCTACTTATCTAGACATGTTAGGGATCTATGCATTTGATTTACGCTTGTACAATCAAATACAACTTACGTTTTGTTGTTAAATTGTATTTAAGAGCAAATCTAATTGGTAATGCAAATACATAACCTCTCCTCATTATTACTTTACCATCATAAAGAATATAGTTATTTTCCCTCAGATAACGTTATTTTACACTTTATTTGTTATCATATCACAAAGTAAGCTAACAAATGTATACAAAACATGCATTGGCATGTGTACACAATTAAAAAGTTTTAATTTATGTTAATTAATGATACATATTTTACAAGCATATTATTTGTTAAGCATATCATTTTAAATGAAAATGTATAAGAAATGTCATTGACAATGACAGATGAATCTCTCGGGAAATCACAAAGTCGTTAGTGCTGACGCTGGCAAACTATTGTTGCATAATTTACAATGCTGCTGTGTTTGAACGTGTGTGGTTGTAAATTTCTGCAATACAGTATTTGCAATCAGCCCTGGTCTAAACCTGACGATATACCCACATAAGTATGTCTTGAAGTTGTATTTTCAGATGTTTAGTTTCAATTAACCACACTAATAACACTTTAAAAGGTTTAATAATTCAGTTAAAATACTACATAGCATAAATAAAAGAATACAGAAGTTATAGATTATTTTCTTTTGCTTAAAATTTAACAAGCAAACATGGCAGAACTTGACAGGAAATAGTGTAATGTTTAGTGATATCATCAATTATTGCAAAACTTCTTCACATTTATATGTTGTTTTTTCCAGTTTATAATGTATGTATATTTTTATAGATATCATAAACATCAGTTACATGAGGTAAATATGATTATCTATTTGTCACGATAATTTGAGTTCGATTTTCATTCTGATAGCAGAAACCATCAATTATTATCTCACAATATTGGTGTATCATATAACAATATTGTTTGGGTCATTGTCGTATGCAATAAGATAATGAGAGTTTGTCGCTGTATTTTACATTATAAGGAAGCCACGCCTGGTACATAAAACATAGTTTTTTTCTACAAGAAGTCCATGTTCTAATGCTTTTAAATGTAAATAGTAATCATTTAGCTTGAATTAAGGCATGCACACATTAAATCATTCCATGTAAATGAATCCTGGTACAATTCTCTGACTTTCTCTAATATTATCAAATCATTTTAAACATTGGATAACATTGGTGGAAAACCAATTGTTTGCCTCTCAGTCCATGGACAACGGAGTTTAGCCCAACTAAGCTAAAACTGTATAGCGACTAAAAATAACTAAAGTCTTTCATTTGTTCTGTAAGTTTTACATTTTACAAACGTGTTATGATAAGATTAGTGTTTTCAAAAGGAGAAATAACATTGCATCACAATCTTTAGAACCTCTGTAGATATTTAAAAAGACTTAATTAAACCAAAATAAGAGCAGGTAATTGAAACTTGAGCTTTGTGCTTTTATATATAATATGATACAGGTGTTTTACTGTTTTCAATTCAATATTTTGTGTTTTATAGTAGTGCATTTGTAAGAAAAGAATGTGAAATGTAATCATGTAATAATACATAATTATAAATGGCATATGCTTATATATAAATTTGATTTTTATGTAACAAAGACATGCATATTTTTCATAAATCAACAGGAGAAAATAAATTAAAAGAACAACACATAATACAACAATAGATATGCTTTCAGTGCAACTATTTTGACACGTTGAATCTTTTTAACACTGTAATGTGAATGTTATAGAAGCCTTTTAAATTATTATTGTTTCATTTCAATTGTGTGAAGTGTCTTGTATATCACTGAAATCAATCATTTGTTTATGTAATTACTAAATCAAAAATCTCATGAACACTAACACCGTGAATTTATGTTCTGTATATTGACAATTACATGAAATCTGAGGGATGCAATATTTGTTTTTCTATATATTATTCGTCCTTAAGAATGATTAATAATTGATATTTTCTGCTAGATCAAATGCTATTCGGGGTACAAATAATAAAAAACAATATGGCAGAGATGAAGATTTTTCTTGTTTTGCTTTTTAGACAGCAGAGAATATTGAATTTGCTCTGTCAAGCTTTCAAACTATATAAAATTTCAAACGCTTTAAAGATTCCGAAGCTAACTTATGTAATATTTGTAATAATAAAGATAATACGACATAGATAAGGATTTCCTTTTTATATTTGTTTTAGATTTGCTTTGATTATGCTCAGTCTCAAGCTTTCATGTGATATTCCACGCACGTTTGATTCATCTAACCTTTGTATTTATAACCTAAACTGAATGGAATAGTGAAAAACAGAATCCCGAAAGTTACTCTATGCATGTACCCGACTCTTCTGCCTATTATTGATCTTAATAAAATTCTGCATTTCATAAAAATATGAAGTGTTAAATTTGCGTAAAAGGATTTGAATAGAACACCATTTTAACTGAAAGTGTTATAAGTAATTTGTCAGATATGTCAATTAATAAATATGCTAACTAAAAACTGTCAAGTACATTAAGGTAGAACGCGACACTTTGCGAACTTTCGAGTAGCGTCTTGAAAATTGGCATGCAAAAAATTGACCATATTTTTGATTGGATTTCGTTGATTTTATTTCAATAGTTTCAGCCAATTTTTGTACACACGACGCCAAAGTTGACCATCAAAGCCCGTTTTTGAACATGACGTCGTTGCGTATCCTTGGCAACTGTTACGGGTATTTCAACCCCATTGGCGGACAAAATATCTTAAATCATACATCATTCGCCGGAAATTACTTTTTTCCTTTAAGCAGATATAAAATTTAACGTTTTACACCGAAAATTGTTTGAGTAATGGAAAGAATTGTGTAAAATTTGACGTTCAGTTTAGCCGTATGTTTAGGCTTAAAATCGGCTTAATAAAAAATTCCTGAAATAAATTATTGATTTTTTTCTTTAAAAAACTTTCAAATGTATACTTAGTCAAAATAACTAAACAAATAAGGGGGTCACCGACTCAATTTTTTCGGCACACGTGATTTTATTTCCCCCACCCCTTTGGATAAAAGTCACGCTATCACGGGACGTTTGGTTTTTTGATGTTATTAAAACGATCGCCCTGTGTCAAAATCCCGCTTTTTAAGGCATTTTACGCTATTGTGACCACTGCGGAAAATATATGGATGCATTAAAGGTACGGAATTCCGTATATTATAGATAGACAGGTAAAAATAAGTGAAATTTGATGTGCGGGACCGTATATCATGCAATACGTATATGATTAATATACCGTGATCCGTACACTCGTAATATGCGGGAACTTTGAATAAAGTCCGTATTTACTAAAATGCGTATTTTTTTAATTACACGGTCAGATATAACCAAAATAAGATTTTTTAATGCTTGTAAATACAGATTTTGTATATATAACAGAGAATAAAGATGTACTTCAGAATTACCCACTTTCTACAAGAGGAAAGAAATAATAGTCTGATCTGACATTTGTCAGAATAACATTAAATCGTAAAACTTTGAGTAAAATGTAATATTTCCCGGTTTTATTAACATGTCAGTTGCATACTGATTAAATAGAAAGTGAAACATCGACAGATCCTCTACAGTGCCCGTAGCATGTACAGACAAAAAAATGACAATATATATTGAAATATCTTTATTTTGTATAAAGAATTACAACGCAACACTCTATTGTGCGGTATATAGCTCAGGGCCGTCGGGCAGACGTGTATTTGCAGCGTTTCATTATATTTCATGTTTAAAGTACTGTTTCTAAAATTTCCTGTTCAATATATATTCTACCATAAATTTGGCTACACAGTGAATAATGAATTTTTGCAAAGGTCGATTTGATAGTAATGTGTTTAATACAGCGTTTATGGTGAATCCTCAATTAATCGTTATTTTTAGCGTTATGATATTCTAAAATGATAAGCATAACGAGAGAAAATGTATTACAGATGTTTATTTACTTGTAGAATCGAACATGCTACATCTGTAATCCAACACCCACTGAGCTAACGTTTCAAGCATGACTGTTTGCTTCACGCTAATATAATTGACTAAGTTTCATTTATGAACCGTATATTTTAATTTGTCAATATTTCGCCAATTCTGTCTAATTGTTGCAATAGTTTTTGATTACACGTGAAATTCAAATTCTGGTTTTTAATAGGTGAAATAAAATACATATCACTCACAGTATATCACTCATAGTGTGGGTATTGCAAAATGTATAGATTTGCAGAATTTCTTGTAGACTACGTATTAATTTATGATTGAATTTCCGTAAATTTCTAAATTTATATAAAAATAATTATATAGTTGCTTTTTGTTCCTTATGGCATATTTCTCGATCTTATTGTATTACAATATCAAAAAGGAACACCGCAAATGATTACTCTCAGCTGTATTTAATTTTGTTTGCGCAGCGTACGCGTTGCCGTTGAACGTCTGACGTCATTTTCTTTACATGCGTCTGTTTACAATTCCTAAGGAAGTTATTAATCATGCTTAAAACAAGAAAAAAATCGTTTGTTTTTCGTACAATTTTAAGTATTTGCAATGGAACATTGTTGTTGTTGTTGTTGTTTTATAGTAAAACTCTAGAACAATTCTCCTGATAAGCTGAACATTATTGCCGCACTTTGAAGTCTCAAAACGTATTTGCATACGTCGAATTTCGTTACAAAATTACTCACGGGGTGGGGGGGGGATGAAATCACGTGTACCGAAAAATTTGAGTCGGTGACCCCCTAATTTTTTTTAGTTATTTTGAGTAAGTATACATTTAAAGGACGTTTAAAGAAAAAAATCAAAAATTTACTTCAGGAATTTTTTAATAAGCCGCTTTAGAGCCGAAAATTGCGGCTAAACTGAACGTCAAATTTTACACAAAATTGACAATTTTTTTCCATTACTCAAACAATTGTCGGCGTAAAACAATAAAATTTATATCTGCTTAAAGGAAAAAGTAATTTCCGTCGAATGATGTAGGATTTAAGATATTTTGTCCGCCAATGGGGTTGAAATACCCGTAACAGTTGCCAAGGATACGCAACGACGTCATGTTCAAAAACGGGCTTTGATTGTCAATTTTGACGTCGTGTGTACAAAAATTGGCTGAAACTATTGAAATAAAATCAACGAAATCCAATCAAAAATATGGTCAATTTTTTGCATGCCAATTTTCAAGACGCTACTCGAAAGTTCGCAAAGTGTCGCGTTCTACCTTAAGACATGTCCAGATAGATATCCAATGCTTATGGTATTGATTGTTAACAAAATAGAGAAGAAAGGAAACACTGAAGAACACCATAGACCCTGTTTGATTTAGCCTGTATATGGACGGTTGTGGTAATTGCAAGCTATCGTGCACGCCCACTAACTTAAGTATTGCAGGAAAATGGCCAAACTAAAGCGGTGTATGATCCTCAAGTGCAAAAAAAAAAAAAAAACAACAATAATATGCCAATTCTACTTCAAATTGAAATATTTATTCAAGTTCACATAACATAAGAGAATTTACCTTTATGCTAATGATGGTTGCAAATATCGCAGAATATACATAGGTATCCCTTTTCACTTAAAAATATTGCAAATAATGCCATAGAGATTTGCCAGGTTGAGCACTATCAGGCTTGTGATTTCCCACGAGAATCATCTGTCATTTCAATGATATTTCATTTTCATTTAAGTTTAATGAAACAAATATTCTGAAACATATTTCATCTACGAGTATCATCATAAATTGAAACCTATTTATTGTCTACACAAATATACATGAGCGTTCTTTTTTTTATTGATTGTTTTTTTTAAAACTTTGGACTGAAGCACCAATCATCCATCTCAATTTATGATTTTCTAAAAAACTGATGCATGTTTTTTCAAACATTTGTGAGCTTGTTTGTGATGCTGTAACACAATGTATGTGATAATATATTATTTGAAAACGATACATGCTTGAAAAAAAACTTTTGTTTTGCTTTTCCACAAACAACCGTTTATTTTAGGACCATGTGCTGCAATTTATGGAATGGCGCTAACACGCTACGATGAACGCCAAATGACCACACCTTTTACTTAGCACTTCCATACATGGAAAGGCTCAATCACACAGAGCCTGCAACATTTGCAATCTTGCCTTTGTCGGCGTTGTTCAGGGCTTCCGTGTTTTCTTAATGTTTACCTCTATGATGGTAAGAGTATCTTAATGCCATTTATTCGCTTTCAGTTTTAATTTGAAAATATAATTTCATTGTAAAAAGTAGTTGTTTTTTTTTGCATGACATCGAATACTTTTCACATGGCGTTATAATATTTTTCAACGGCACATTTTTAAGATCTCAAAACAGATTTATTGGCATTTGTCGTGATATACATAACTCGAAATAGGATCATATCTTGAACATGTACTGCAAATTCTGTTTAGTGATATTTAAGAAGTGAAAGAGGAAAAATGTCCCAGATAATATCGCGCCATGTCAAATGCCCTCTGTATCAGTTTCCAAATTCAAATCATAAGGATAAGTTTAACAAAAATCTATAAAATCGTTTGCATGTTCATACATGATATAGAAATTGAAATGCGTTTTTTTTTAACTTTAATTAGAATTGTGCAAATCGTAACTGACAAAAATGACAAAGAATTTTATTTAAAGTAAGCAAACAAAAGTTTATAATTTAAACTAGGATGTCTTGCACATTTGTTTTTGTGTAAGCTGTCATGAAGAAAAAAAAGTAAAATCTGTAACGCCCTTAAATTGTAAATGTTATCGAAAAAAAAAACTATGCATAAAGTCTTTAAACAAACCTGACAAGAAATTGTTTGATGGGAAACAGTTAAATATTTTTCTTTTATTTGATTATACATTATAACGATATGGGGGATCAAGTCTTTCTCTTGTATTACAGCAATACATCATAGAGCAATGAGATTTTACCTTGGCACTGGTAAATATACACCAAATGCAGCTGTACAAGGAGATATGGGTTGGAATCCAATTATTGTAGACCAGTCGAAAGCAATATGTAATCACTGGTACCGATGTTGTAGTTATGATATTCGTAGAACCAATAAGAGAATATTTGATTGGGCTTTGTCTAAAAGTAGTAATATGTGTAAAAATTGGCCATTCTTGGTAAAGAATCAGTTAGTTTCTTATAATTTAGCATTCTATATTCAACCACCTTTCCATCGTAAAAATCTCGTGTCTGATATGACAAATGCTATTGTTGATGCTCATATTTTGCAATGGAGAACAGATAGTGATCGAGTGTCAAGTGTTAATGGCACAGGTCGTAATAAATTAAGGACATACAAACTTTTAAAAACTAATTATGAAGTTGAAACGTATTGTAAATTACAATTACCATATGCACATAGATCTGCGTTAGCAAAATTTAGATGTGGCGTAGCACCACTTCGACTAGAAACTGGGCGTTATGAAAGATTACCTTAATGTGAAAGAGTGTGTCCATTTTGCAAAGACTTGGTGGAAAACGAAATCCATGTGTTATTGAAATGTCCAACTTAATTAATGATACATATTTTACAAGCATATTATTTGTTAAGCATATCATTTTAAATGAAAATGTATAAGAAATGTCATTGACAATGACAGATGAATCTCTCGGGAAATCACAAAGTCGTTAGTGCTGACGCTGGCAAACTATTGTTGCATAATTTACAATGCTGCTGTGTTTGAACGTGTGTGGTTGTAAATTTCTGCAATACAGTATTTGCAATCAGCCCTGGTCTAAACCTGACGATATACCCACATAAGTATGTCTTGAAGTTGTATTTTCAGATATTTAGTTTCAAATAACCACACTAATAACACTTTAAAAGGTTTAATAATTCAGTTAAAATACTACATAGCATAAATAAAAGAATACAGAAGTTATAGATTATTTTCTTTTGCTTAAAATTTAACAAGCAAACATGGCAGAACTTGACAGGAAATAGTGTAATGTTTAGTGATATCATCAATTATTGCAAAACTTCTTCACATTTATATGTTGTTTTTTCCAGTTTATAATGTATGTATATTTTTATAGATATCATAAACGTCAGTTACATGAGGTAAATATGATTATCTATTTGTCACGATAATTTGAGTTCGATTTTCATTCTGATAGCAGAAACCATCAATTATTATCTCACAATATTGGTGTATCATATAACAATATTGTTTGGGTCATTGTCGTATGCAATAAGATAATGAGAGTTTGTCGCTGTATTTTACATTATAAGGAAGCCACGCCTGGTACATAAAACATAGTTTTTTCTACAAGAAGTCCATGTTCTAATGCTTTTAAATGTAAATAGTAATCATTTAGCTTTAATTAAGGCATGCACACATAAAATCATTCCATGTAAATGAATCCTGGTATAATTATCTGACTTTCTCTAATATTATCAAATCATTTTAAACATTGGATAACATTGGTGGAAAACCAATTGTTTGCCTCTCAGTCCATGGACAACGGAGTTTAGCCCAACTAAGCTAAAACTGTATAGCGACTAAAAATAACTAAAGTCTTTCATTTGTTCTGTAAGTTTTACATTTTACAAACGTGTTATGATAAGATTAGTGTTTTCAAAAGGAGAAATAACATTGCATCACAATCTTTAGAACCTCTGTAGATATTTAAAAAGACTTAATTAAACCAAAATAAGAGCAGGTAATTGAAACTTGAGCTTTGTGCTTTTATATATAATATGATACAGGTGTTTTACTGTTTTCATTTCAATATTTTGTGTTTTATAGTAGTGCATTTGTAAGAAAAGAATGTGAAATGTAATCATGTAATAATACATAATTATAAATGTCATATGCTTATATATAAATTTGTTTTTTTATGTAACAAAGACATGCATATTTTTCATAAATCAACAGGAGAAAATAAATTAAAAGAACAACACATAATACAACAATAGATATGCTTTCAGTGCAACAATTTTGACACGTTGAATCTTTTTAACACTGTAATGTGAATGTTATAGAAGCCTTTTAAATTATTATTGTTTCATTTCAATTGTGTGCAGTGTCTTGTATATCACTGAAATCAATCATTTGTCTATGTAATTACTAATTCAATAATCTCATGAACACTAACAACGTGAATTTATGTTCTGTATATTGACAATTACATGAAATCTGAGGGATGCAATATTTGTTTTTCTATATATTATTCGTCTTTTAGAATGATTAATAATTGATATTTTCTGCTAGATCAAATGCTATTCGGGGTACAAATAATAAAAAACAATATGGCAGAGATGAAGATTTTTCTTGTTTTGCTTTTTAGACAGCAGAGAATATTGAATTTGCTCTGTCAAGCTTTCAAACTATATAAAATTTCAAACGCTTTAAAGATTCCGAAGCTAACTTATGTAATATTTGTAATAATAAAGATAATACGACATAGATAAGGATTTCCTTTTTATATTTGTTTTAGATTTGCTTTGATTATGCTCAGTCTCAAGCTTTCATGTGATATTCCACGCACGTTTGATTCATCTAACCTTTGTATTTATAACCTAAACTGAATGGAATAGTGAAAAACAGAATCCCGAAAGTTACTCTATGCATGTACCCGACTCTTGTGCCTATTATTGATCTTAATAAAATTCTGCATTTCATAAAAATATGAAGTGTTAAATTTGCTTAAAAGGATTTGAATAGAACACCATTTTAACTGAAAGTGTTATAAGTAATTTGTCAGATATGTCACTTAATAAATATGCTAACTAAAAACTGTCAAGTACATTAAGGTAGAACGCGACACTTTGCGAACTTTCGAGTAGCGTCTTGAAAATTGGCATGCAAAAAATTGACCATATTTTTGATTGGATTTCGTTGATTTTATTTCAATAGTTTCAGCCAATTTTTGTACACACGACGCCAAAGTTGACCATCAAAGCCCGTTTTTGAACATGACGTCGTTGCGTATCCTTGGCAACTGTTACGGGTATTTCAACGCCATTGGCGGACAAAATATCTTAAATCCTACATCATTCGCCGGAAATTACTTTTTTCCTTTAAGCAGATATAAAATTTAACGTTTTACACCGAAAATTGTTTGAGTAATGGAAAGAAAATTGTCAATTTTGTGTAAAATTTGACGTTCAGTTTAGCCGTATGTTTAGGCTTAAAATCGGCTTAATAAAAAATTCCTGAAATAAATTTTTGATTTTTTTCTTTAAAAAACTTTCAAATGTATACTTAGTCAAAATAACTAAACAAATAAGGGGGTCACCGACTCAATTTTTTCGGTACACGTGATTTTATTTCCCCCACCCCTTTGGATAAAAGTCACGCTATCACGGGACGTTTGGTTTTTTGATGTTATTAAAACGATCGCCCTGTGTCAAAATCCCGCTTTTTACGGCATTTTACGCTATTATGACCACTGCGGAAAATATATGGATGCAATAAAAGGTACGGAATTCCGTATATTATAGATAGACAGGTAAAAATAAGTGAAATTTGATGTGCGGGACCGCATATCATGCAATACGTATATGATTAATATACCGTGATCCGTACACTCGTAATATGCGGGAACTTTGAATAAAGTCCGTATTTACTAAAATGCGTATTTTTTTAATTACACGGTCAGATATAACCAAAATATGATTTTTTAATTCTTGTAAATACAGATTTTATTTATATAACAGAGAATAAAGATGTACTTCAGAATTACCCACTTTCTACAAGAGGAAAGAAATAATAGTCTGATCTGACATTTGTCAGAATAACATTAAATAGTAAAACTTTGAGTAAAATGTAATATTTCCCGTTTTTATTAACATGTCAGTTGCATACTGATTAAATAGAAAGTGAAACATCGACAGATCATCTACAGTGCCCGTAGCATGTACAGACAAAAAAAATGACAATATATATTGAAATATCTTTATTTTGTATAAAGAATTACAACGCAACACTCTATTGTGCGGTATATAGCTCAGGGCCGTCGGGCAGACGTGTATTTACAGCGTTTCATTATATTTCATGTTTAAAGTACTGTTTCTAAATTTTCCTGTTCAATATAAATTCTACCATAAATTTGGCTACACAGTGAATAATGAATTTTTGCAAAGGTCGATTTGATAGTAATGTGTTTAATACAGCGTTTATGGTGAATCCTCAATTAATCGTTATTTTTAGCGTTATGATATTCTAAAATGATAAGCATAACGAGAGAAAATGTATTACAGATGTTTATTTACTTGTAGAATCGAACATGCTACATCTGTAATCCAACACCCACTGAGCTAACGTTTCAAGCATGACTGTTTGCTTCACGCTAATATAATTGACTAAGTTTCATTTATGAACCGTATATTTTAATTTGTCAATATTTCGCCAATTCTGTCTAATTGTTGCAATAGTTTTTTGATTACACGTGAATTCAAATTCTGGTTTTTAATAGGTGAAATAAAAATACATATCACTCACAGTATATCACTCATAGTGTGGGTATTGCAAAATGTATAGATTTGCAGAATTTCTTGTAGACTACGTATTAATTTATGATTGAATTTCCGTAAATTTCTAAATTTATATAAAAATATATAGTTGCTTTTTGTTCCTTATGGCATATTTCTCGATCTTATTGTATTACAATATCAAAAAGGAACACCGCAAATGATTACTCTCAGCTGTATTTAATTTTGTTTGCGCAGCGTACGCGTTGCCGTTGAACGTCTGACGTCATTTTCTTTACATGCGTCTGTTTACAATTCCTTAGGAAGTTATTAATCATGCTTAAAACAAGAAAAAATCGTTTGTTTTTCGTACAATTTTAAGTATTTGCAATGGAACATTGTTGTTGTTGTTGTTTTATAGGTATTAGTAAAACTCTAGAACAATTCTCCTGATAAGCTGAACATTATTGCCGCACTTTGAAGTCTCAAAACGTATTTGCATACGTCGAATTTCGTTACAAAATTACTCACGGGTGGGGGGGATGAAATCACGTGTACCGAAAAATTTGAGTCGGTGACCCCCTAATTTTTTTTAGTTATTTTGAGTAAGTATACATTTAAAGGACGTTTAAAGAAAAAAATCAAAAATTTACTTCAGGAATTTTTTAATAAGCCGCTTTAGAGCCGAAAATTGCGGCTAAACTGAACGTCAAATTTTACACAAAATTGACAATTTTTTTCCATTACTCAAACAATTGTCGGCGTAAAACAATAAAATTTATATCTGCTTAAAGGAAAAAGTAATTTCCGTCGAATGATGTAGGATTTAAGATATTTTGTCCGCCAATGGGGTTGAAATACCCGTAACAGTTGCCAAGGATACGCAACGACGTCATGTTCAAAAACGGGCTTTGATTGTCAATTTTGACGTCGTGTGTACAAAAATTGGCTGAAACTATTGAAATAAAATCAACGAAATCCAATCAAAAATATGGTCAATTTTTTGCATGCCAATTTTCAAGACGCTACTCGAAAGTTCGCAAAGTGTCGCGTTCTACCTTAAGACATGTCTAGATAGATATCAAATGCTTATGGTATTGATTGTTAACAAAATAGAGAAGAAAGGAAACACTGAAGAACACCATAGACTCTGTTTGATTGAGCCTGTATATGGACGGTTGTGGTAATTGCAAGCTATCGTGCACGCCCACTAACTTAAGTATTGCAGGAAAATGGCCAAACTAAAGCGGTGTATGATCCTCAAGTGCAAAAAAAAAAACAACAACAATAATATGCCCATTCTACTTCAAATTGAAATATTTATTCAAGTTCACATAACATATGATATTTACCTTTAAGCTAATGATGGTTGCAAATATCGCAGAATATACATAGGTATCCCTTTTCACTTAAAAATATTGCAAATAATGCCATAGAGATTTGCCAGGTTGAGCACTATCAGGCTTGTGATTTCCTACGAGAATCATCTGTCATTTCAATGATATTTCATTTTCATTTAAGTTTAATGAAACACATATTCTGAAACATATTTCATCTACGAGTATCATCATAAATTGAAACCTATTTATTGTCTACACAAATATACATGAGCGTTCTTTTTTTATTGATTGTTTTTTTTTTAAATCTTTGGACTGAAGCACCAATCATCCATCTCAATTTATGATTTTCTAAAAAAACCGATGCATGTTTTTTCAAACATTTGTGAGCTTGTTTGTGATGCTGTAACACAATGTATGTGATAATATATTATTTGAAAACGATACATGCTTGAAAAAAATCTTTTGTTTTGCTTTTCCACAAACAACCGTTTATTTTAGGACCATGTGCTGCAATTTATGGAATGGCGCTAACACGCTATGATGAACGCCAAATGACCAAACCTTATACTTATCACTTCCGTACATGGAAAGGCTCAATCACACAAAGCCTGCAACATTTGCAATCTTGCCTTTGTCGGCATTCTTCAGGGCTTCCGTGTTTTCTTAATGTTTACCTCTATGATGGTAAGAGTATCGTAATGCCATTTATTCGCTTTCAGTTTTATTTTGAAAATATTATTTCATTGTAAAAAGTAGTATTTTCTTTTGCATGACATCGAATACTTTTCACATGGCGTTATAATATTTTTCAACGGCACATTTTTAGGATCTCAAAACAGATTGATTGGCATTTGTAGTGATATACATAACTTAAAATAGGATCATAACTTTAACATGTACTGCAAATTCTGTTTTGTGATAATTAAGAAGTGAAAAAGGAAAAATGTCCCAGATAATATCGCGCCATGTCAAATGCCCTCTGTATCAGTTTCCAAATTCAAATCATAAGGATAAATTTAACAACAAAACTATAAAATCGTTTGCATGTTCATACATAATATAGAAATAGAAATGCGTTTTTTTAAACTTTAATTAGAATTGTGCAAATCGTAACTGACAAAGAATGACAAAGAACTTTATTTAAAGTAAGCAAACAAAAGTTTATAATTTAAACAAGGATGACTCTGTTTTTTATCTATTTAATGATCACATCCGTGTTATTTGTGCCGTGTGGCGGCTGTAAAAAGTCTCCCCGTACATTTAATCAATGATGTTATATTTTCGATCCTTGAAGATCGTTCAGCACGACATTATTGTTGTGCTTGTGGTATTTTTAGTTTCAATTTTTCGGCATTTTCTAGTTGGGTGGTTCCAATATTCCTACTTGAATAATGTTGAATCACCCTTAGGATATGTTGCCTGCTTTTTAAATTTGTCTTTTGACGTCTTATCTGTGATACGCAGGCTTCATAACCTCTGATCCCCTTTCAAAATTCCATTTTATTTAGTTCCGCCCATTGTTTTCTCGTTTAGTACACACGCTTTTCATTACTTGGGGACCATGCGCCGCTTTTCGTGGAATGGCACGGAAGTGTCACATTGAAGGTTCCATGATAACTGCCGTATGAACACATCTGCGGATGTTTCTAAATTCAAAATTATACCATTTCATGTTTAAATGTTGAATTCTGCTTAAGCCGGTGCTTGGGAGCGTGGACGGTAACTTGCACTTTCCAGTACCGTCCATGAACAGGCTCAATCAAACCGACCCTGCAACATTTTCAATTTTGCCGTGTTGGGCTTTCTTTAGGGATTCTGTTTTTATCTATTTTGCACATTTGTTATTGTGTAAGCTGTCATGAAAAAAAGTAAAATCTGTAACGCCCTTAAATTGTAAATGTTATCGAAAGAAAACATGCATAAAGTCTTTAAACAAACCTGACAAGAAATTGTTTGATGGGAAACAGTTAAATATTTTTCTTTTATTTGATTATACATTATAACGATATACTGAAGAATACTGAAGTTCATTTACTGAAGAACTTTCAGCAATTATGACGTTTAGCTGAAAGCATTGCATTAATGACACTACTTACATATTCATTATCTAATCATACCACATAATTTTGCAAGACCTGGGTAATAAATTTATGATTTCCCATAATATAGAGATACATATGTCCTTGAAATGACATTCGTTGATTTTATCATATGTTTTGAAGACATATTCTTCTTATAATGAACCTGAAATTGAAACCTTTATCGATTTTCTAAATTTATCAGAAATATGCTTGTTAATATTTTGAATCATATTAATAGTCTTTAGAGATTTTAGAGATAACAACTGATGAATGCTGCATGTTCGGAATATAGGATTTTAAACGAAAATGCAAATTAACAAACTGTTCTGTGCCTTGATGGATGTTTTATCGATGTGAATGTGTTGTGCCGCGAGCTGAATACTTTGAACCTGGCCCTTGTTGATATTTTGTCCTATATTTATCTGCAAAGAACTCCATAGTTTGCTTAAAAATAGTTTAGAATTCAAAAGTTCCAATTATGAAAAGAACTCTGAAAAAATGTATAATAAATATCCTTTTTAAAATAAAAAGTCCATAACATATAATCTAAACCAGCTAATATGTATAGGTGCGTAGTAGTGGTTTAAAAGGTTAAAAATTAAACCTAGTTGAACCTTACCATTTGTTTATATGGAATTGGTTTTCATTTTGGCTGTTTTTCCAAATTGCAAACTTTCAACATTTTTTTTTTTTAATTAATGGAAAAACAGTTATTTCTTATTTTGTGGCTGTCTATGCTTTAAAGATACAACTTGATATTGACTTTTTTTCACAACTATAAATCCCAACAAAATATAAAAAGCAGATAGTCCAGTTTCAATGTAATTAAAAGATATACATACTATTATTTCAGTGTGACTTCAATCTCTGCAGCGGTACAATGACTGAGAATGTAAATGCAGAATCCTTCTGTTTTACTATCAACCTTATAATAACGACGCATGAAAACATTCCTACTGAAACTCGCCAACTGACCTGTAATTGGAGCTTCTATCAAATTATTCTTTATAAAATCTTAAAGACATACTATGGTCTTTGCTTCGTCACTAATTTACGTGTTTTTATGCTGCACTCAAAGAAAAAGTGACTTTGTTTTTAACTTTGGGTATATGATAAATAGAATATTATATTCGTGTAGTATATTTACAAGGTTTATTGAACTATTTCAATAAATTCAGTTTTAAACCTACACTATATCCTCTATTCAATTTATAACTAGTATGATTAGTAGTTTATATATTTGGTATAATTGTTTTTTTTAGAAATAATAGGATGTGTTCTTTGTACGTTGCCTATAAAAAGACATTTGAAAGTGTTGCATGATAAATGTTCGTAAGAAATAAGGTATCACCCTAAACCAGTTAATGTACACATGTATATATAGCTGGTAATCGGAATCTCTATCGACCTTATAATAACGACATATGTAAACGTCTCGATTGAAAGTCGCCAATTGACTTGTAATTGAAGCTTGTATCAATTTTTTACACACAAGTAATAAGTAGATATATTCTTTCAGTTCTTATTGTTTGTGTTTTTAGATAGATGACTATATTTTGTAAAGTCGGATTAGATCTTATATTAATTAAACGATGTAAAAATGAATTTTATTATATACTTATCAATGAAATATTGAGAAATATTGATGAAATAAAATGCATATTTTCATTCTCCGTATTTTCACTGTAAAAATTTATTTATTTTTCACTGCAGTGAAACATATTTTCCGTATTTTCACTGGTGTCTCGCCGAACTACTTTCTTTTAAATTCTGCCAGTACACAAAATTTAATGGAAAGTCTTTCAGATTTTATCGCAAAAAAAAAAGAGAAAAATGTATATAATAAACAGAAAATTCAAGTTTTTTCTATAAATACATGATTTATTTTCATCTTGTGGCATGAAAATTATCATATTTCACTCGTGGCTACCGCCACTCATGAAATTTTTTTTTTCATACCACTCGATGAAAATAAATCATGTATTTATAGAAAAAACTTGAATATCCTCTATATATCCCATTGCTAGAAAAATACATTTTGAAAGCATAGTTGTAACCTTCATTTGAAAATATGTATAAATATTCGTAAAGTGTGGGTTTTTATCCAGTCTAATCCCTGAATACAAACAAACTTTTAATGTTATGGCTTCAGGTTAGTTTGTACTAGCACAATTTTAAGACACGTACAAACTGATAAATTGGAAAAGTAAGTCTAACTTATTTGTTTTTCTGTTTGCTCATTTTCTATGGAAGACAAACTCTGACTTTTAAACATGGGTATTGATATCAACATTTACAGATCACGCATTGGACATTACTATCTATCTAAATTGCGTTCAAAGCTCAAACTAAGACAATGTAAAACAAAGTGTAAAATACAAGAGCATGAAGACAACATCTATTTCAATTTGTACACAGCATTGTGTTTGGGTCTTGTATTATCTACAACTATTTTCATTGCTATGCACATCTGTGGCAGACTACTATACTATACTGATAATCCAGTGACTGAAAATAAACTCAACATTTACTCTGATTTCCAACTTGCAGAAATAAAGGACACTACACTCAGAAAAGTACATGCTGTCGGTCCTTTGTCATACTTATCATCAACAGCAGATTATATTAGACTTAGGTTGTTGTTACTAGCTGGGGATGTAGAACTTAACCCAGGGCCAGGATCATCAAACCAAGGTTGTGACAACAAAGATGTTAACCTTGGAGACTTAATGAATGCTTTGAAGTCCTTTGAACAACGAACATCAATTTCTGAGGAGAGATTACTAAACGAAATGAAAGCAGTACGTAGTGATGTAAATAGCATTAAAAATGAAATCGCACAAATTAAAATCGATTGCTCTCAAACTCGTGAAATCTTAAATGAAGTGATAAGTGAACAAGCAACTATGAAAATTGAATTAATGAATAATCGTGATGAAATGAATGATGTACAATCTATTTGTGAAAACCTACAACTAGATGTCAATAGCATTAATGATTCATGTGAAAGGCAACGTGATTTGTCTGAGGTACTACATGAAAGATTAGAACATATTGAACGCGATCTGATAAAAAATAGAGCCAGAATCTTCGGTCTAGAAGACAGGCAGAATGAAACTAATGAAGACTTGAAAGAAAAAGTTCTTAAACAAGTACTTAGAGTAGCTTGTCCTTGCTATGGATTCAGTCTGGATGACATCAAATATGTACAGAGAGTTGGTGAATATAAAGAAAATTCTAATAGAATGGTTTTGCTGACATTCAGATATGATGATGACAAATATGTAATGTATAAAGGCAGAGACGAACTTCGATATAAAGGCTTACGCGTAGGTGACGACCTGACTAAAACACAGAGGGATAAGTTAAAGACAGCAAAAGCAATGGGCGTGAATGGATATTTCTATAAAGGTAAATTCTGTAAACGACCAAACCAGCAGAACAAACCACCAGGGAAGGATGAAGAACAATATCAAACCAGGGTATTTAAAAAAGCATTTCGCACATTTCCTAGAGAACAAACGTTGGATAATATCACAGAATCTCAAGTTGAAATCACCAATGAAATGGAAATCAGTGAAGCAACCATATCTGGTAACCAGGACTAGGGATACGGCCAAGGCCCAGGAAATATGAACTATGTCAAGTTTGTTTCTTGGAATATAAAAGGGTGCAAACTCTAAACTTAATTGTATAATACTGTCAAAATTTAAAATCTTTTGATGTATAAGTCTTTTAGAAACAGGGTTTTTAAATTTCAAATTATTCTAGCATATTTCCGAGTACCTTTTTATTTTCATTTTATGCATGAAAAATGAGAAAATTTTTCCATGTAGAGCAATATTAAAGGGAATAATTTAAAAAGAAAAAATCTTTTAAAAGAAAAATCAACATTAATTTGCAAATTAAAATACTTGAAAAATTTTAGTGATTAATATTTTCAAATAAGAAAACACTAAAATTATTTTTTTTTTTAAAAGATTTTTTTCTTTTTTTTTTTAAAAATTTTTTTTTTTTTTTTTTTGTTTTTCCATTTTTTTTAATCTTAATTTGTGTTATAGACTACCTTATAGTAACAGATGATATTTGGAGTCGACTTGTTCAATTTACTGTGGAAGAGCGCTCAGAATCATCACATATGCCTATTACATGCAAAATACTTAGTAGAAAAATACAATAAAGATTGCAATATAAAAAGTAATGATAATCAACACAAAACACAAGTAAAATACAATTTTAATAGTGGAAATAGTGAGGACTACAGAAACCAACTGCATAAAATGATTACACAAGAATGGGTTTTAATATATCTAGCATGATCAAGGACCTTGGTTCAGATATCAACCATATAGTTGATGAATTCAAACAATCTTTTACATCAATGTGCTGAATTTTGTAAGAAGCAAACAAAGGGATTTAGATTACAGCAGCCAAAGTGGTTTGACACTGATTGTCGCACTGCCAAATATAAGAAAATTAAATCCTTGAGAGTATTTCGGAGAACCAGGTCTGACAGCAACCTCCAAATATATTTAAGTGCTCGTAATGAATTCAAAACTCTGTGTGACGTCAAACAAAATGAATATCATACTAAGAAATTAAACGAACTTATTGATAGTTCAGCTAATCCAAAATCATTTTGGAAACTTATTAACTCTATATGTGGTCAGAGAAGGACTGTAAATAATTCAATTACTCTACAAGAATGGCAATCCTATTTTGAAGAATTATTTTGTTCACATACAGTACCATTGGACGAAAGTGCAGGAATGAACCATTTACAAGGTATTGAATTAGATGAACTGAAAAACTCTATCTTTAACTCTGAAATAACAGAGGAAGAAATTTATAGGGCTGTAAAATCCCTCAAAGGTGGTAAAGCTGGGGGAGAAGATGGAATAATCCCAGAATTTTTTATCATTGGAATTGATATGTTTATACACATACTTACTCGACTATTCAACAGACTGTTTGATACAGGTGAATTCCCAGTACTATGGAACCATGCTACTATTGTTACACTGTATAAGAAAGGGGATGTCAATGACCCTGGAAATTATAGGGGAATATCATTACTGGACATATGTGGTAAAATCTATACAAGTGTGCTCACCAGAAGAATTAACTTCTACGTAAATGCATACGAAAAAATTCAGGAGCCACAGTCAGGATTCAGAGAGGGTTATTCAACTACAGACAATGCATTTGTTCTCCAATCCATTATTTCCAAACAGATGTCAAGGCCAGGTGGTCGGCTATATGTGGCATTCGTAGACTTTAAGAAATTTTGACTTAATCAGACGTGATAAATTGTGGGCTGCCTGTACTAATAATGGGGGTTAGTGGCAAACTGCTGCAGGCTATGTATGGGATGTATATAAGTCTGTTAAAGCCCAAGTTAGAAACAACTGATGGTTTATCGGAACCATTCAACTGCCCAGTGGGCCTCAAACAAGGCTGTTTGGGGTCGCCAATTTTTTTCGTACTTTCATAAATGAGCTAGTAAAACTCTACGAAAGTTCTTCCACTCATGGAATACAGCTATTTCCAGACACATATGAAGTAAAATGTTGTTGTTTGCTGATGATTTAGCTTTATCAGCTGACACTGTAGTAGGGCTACAAAGGCAATTAGATACGTTAAAGAATTTCTGTGACGATATGAGTGTTCAGGTCAATAAAGATAAGACTAAAATCATGGTTTTTAAACATGGCGGTTGCCTATCACGTCATGAAAAATGGAATTTTGATGGTACCCCAATTGAAGTTGTTAAAAGTTTTTCTTATGTAGGAACTACATTCAGCTCTCTAACCTTTCTTTTTCAAAGATGGCAAGTGAACAAGCAACGAAAGGCAAACGTGTACTCATTCACACATTATCGAAACTATATAACTATGGTCAGTTACCTAGACGTGTTTTCTTTAACATTTTTGACACTAAAATAAGCCCAATTTTATTGTATGGTTCAGAAATTTGGGGCGTTCACCGCCAAACCTCAATAGAACTGATACATAACTATGCATGTAAACGATATATGTGTGTAAACAAAAACACTATAAATGCAGCTGTCCTTGGTGACTGCGGAAGACATCCTTTATATATTACAGCTGCAAAGCGAGTTATTCGATACTGGTGCAAAATTGTGAATCTACCTGACAGTAGATTAGTAAAGAAATGTTATAATATGCTATTGTATCTATCAAATAATGGAAAGAAAAACTGGGTTACAGATGTTAAAACATTATTATATTCAAATGGTATGGGTTATGTTTTGGGGACAATCAATATGTGCAAAATGAGCAGCTATTCTTAAATCAGTTTGTAACTAGATTAAGAGATGAATATTTACTAAAATTGGCATTCTCTTATAAAACGATTCTCATAAACTTGTTCTTTATGCCATGTACAAACAAAACTTTTCCCATGAACAGTATCTTGATTTATTAGATATACGTAAATTCCGTAGCGTAATGGCACGATTTCGTACGTCTGCACTTGACCTTGAAATTGAACGTGGTCGATACAATGGAGTAGAGAAGCATTTAAGAATATGTAAAATTATGTCAAGTTGAGGTAGAAGATGAGTACATTTCTTATTAAATGTTCTAGACTTTCAAACATTCGAACACAATTTATTCCTAGAAAGTTTTATGACAAACAATGTATTCAATCATTTGTTATTCTGATGAGTAGCAGAAACCACTCATTAATTAAAAATGTTGCTATGTATATTTATTATGCTCAATTAGAAAGAAAACGTATACTTGAACAACTTTAGATATATTCTCTGTATAAGAAAGTTACTGTACTGATATCACTATATATGCTCTTGTATCACAGTAAGCATTGTATTATATGTATTTATGTCATTTGTTGATCTTGGGCCGCTGGCCATATGTCAATAAACTTTTTGTCATTGTCATTGTCATTGTCATTGACATTAAATTACCAAGTTGTAACTACAGGTAAGTTTTTACCCTTAGTTTATACAGAAATCTTACATTTGCCTAGTTCCGAAAGAATGTCTATTGTGAACTAGAAAAAAATAATTCTCATAATACTTCACAAATATCATAACTAGCACAATTTAAAGACAAGAACAAACTATTAATTTGGAAAAGTAAGTCAAACTTATAAATAAACCTAAAATTACTTTATTATTTCGCAATATTTCATATCATGTTACAAGTTAATTCAGAAGAAATAACAAACGTATCGTATATCATGATAATATTCATACTAAACAAATTACATATAAAGATGCTCTATAATCATTTGTTTAATATAAATGAACCAATGACATATCAGAAAAAATAATTCATTAAAATAAAAAGAATTTTTCCTTTTATGTTTATTCAATATTTAATAATATAAAATGATTCATGATTTCACATGGATTAATTTGAAAAGGAAGCAATTTATTTTAGTTTGTATTGATGTCATACATATTTAATGTGTTAATTTACAATGTCAAACTACTAATAATGCATGCCTCTGTTCCATCATTGTTTCCTAAAATTGTAGACAAAGTCTTATAGTTGACATATTCAATATTTGCTTGAGGGCGTCTTAAAATGTTACCGGGAAGCCGTATTGTCTTTATTCAAAAGTAAAAGTATTTTATATTGAAATGTCTTTTGTTTAGCATCAAAACTCAGCTTAGACAGGGCATTCACACGTCTTCGCGTACAAAGTTAGCTAACACATGTTTGCAAGCAAACATTGGCATGTGTAGACAATAAAAAAGTTTCAATTTATGATGATTGGTGATATATATTTTGCAAGCATATAATTTCATTAATTTTAAATGAAAATGAAATGTCATTGACAAAGACAAATGATTCTCGCGGGAAATCACATTGTCGTTAGTGCTGACGCTGGTAAACCATTGTGGCATAATTTTACAATGTTGCTGTGTTTTGAAGGTTAGTGGGTTGTGAATTTCTGCATACAGTATTTGCAACCACCGCTTGGTCTAAACATGAGGGTTTTCCCATAATTATTACGCTTTGAAGTTAAATTCAGGCGTTCAGTTTTTAATTAACTTCATGAAAACACTTTTCAAAGGTTTGGTTTCCAAATTTAAAGGCACAATATGTCCTTAGTCACGAACAAATATTTCATTCTTTAGAAAGGAAAGGGAAAATATAAAATTTGTAACGTTTAAATAATCATTTAAGCAGCATGCGAGATGCCTTTTCACATGACGAAAGTAGCAAAGAATATGAAATTATGTGTCATGAAACTAGCAAAATGTAAACAAAGTAGCATTTTGACTACCATACAAAATACCTAAACAATACAACTGTACTATTTCCAAAAGGCAATGGAAGCAAAAAGATGATTCAGATATTTGGCCAGTTAGGAAGCTATTGGAAACTATTACATAATACCGAAAATAAAAAGCTTTTGAGAAATAAAACAAAAACGTTTCTGCGGCATAATGTACCTTTAATAAGTAAGTAAAATAAAAACTAAATATTTCAGTTACAATAAATAAATTTAAAATAAAAAAGGATACAGAAGTTATTGACTATTTTCTTTTGTTTTAAATGAATAAACAAACATAAAAGAACTTGACAGAAAGTTTTTCATTGTTTAATAATATCATCAATAATTGTAAAACTTCACATATATTTTTTATTTCAGGTTATATTGTATGGATATATTAAAAAAATATCATAAACATCATTTAATCGATAAAACGTTGTACATTTTTATTAATAGTTTCATTAACAGTGAAGCTGTGTTAATGTTGAACAGGTATATTGTAATTTCTAAACTCTTTGTATCAAAACTGATTTTGATTGTTTTCTAAATGGCAGACAATATAATTATCTATTCGAAATGATAATTAGAGTTCAAATTTCACTCTGATATCAGAAACCATAATGATTGTTGATTTTACAATATCGGTGTATCATTACAATATTGTTTTGGTCATTGTCGTTTGCAATAACATATGAGAGTTTGTCGCTGTATTTTGCATCACAAGGAAGCCACGCCTGCTACTTAACAATTTGTTGGGGTTTTTTTCTCCTCAAAGTCCCATGTCATATTGCTTTTGAATAGAAATTTAGCTTTAAAGGTCAAATTTGCCTCAGAAATGCTACCAATTTTATTTTTCAAAAAACATTTTTTGGTATCTTGTTAGTTTTAAAAGTAATACTCCTTTGCCATAAACATGACTTATCTTTTACAACTACAGCCTGTTCGAAAACGGTATAATTATAGAGAATAAGTATTTTGTATGGCAGTCAAAATTCTATTTTGTTACATTTTGTTACCTTTATAAACATTACTGCACGTTCCGCGATACTTCTTTTCCGTTGTTAAACATCTAACATGCTCTAAATCCATTATTTTAAACACTATTAACACATGCTTCACATTGCTTAAGAATTAAAATAAAAATGATTTCTGACACATGCCATAAAGGTATGTAAATACATGTAAGTGTATATCATGTGGTCATTTGCTTACCTACTGTAATTTTCGAATCAGTTTACAAACAAGGGAAGGACAGCCATAGTATTAAAAGTGTTTTGCCTCTACGTCAAGGGATAATGCAGGATAATGGAGTTTATCCAAACTTTGCTAAAAACTGTATGACGACTTAAAAAAAAACTCACTTAAGTTTGAAATTACAGTTGACTCTTGTGATATTATAAGATCAGTATTTTCAAAAGTCGAATTTTTAATGAGAACTATCATTGTATCAGCTTTTAAAATCAAAACAAACAAAAAACACAGTAGGTATTTAAAGGCACGTAATTAAACCAAAATAAGAGCAGGCAATTGAAACTAGAGCTTTGAACTTTTATATATGATATGATACAGTTGTTTTACTGTTTTCAATTTAATATTTTGTGTTTTATAGTAGTGCATTTGTAAGAAAAGAATGTCAAATTTAATCATGTAATAATACATATTAATAAATGCCATATGCTTGCATATAAATTTCATTTTTATGTAACAAAGACATGTTTCATAAATCAAAAGAAGAAAATAAATTAAAAGAACAACACTAGATATGCTTTTAGTACAACGATTTTGACACGATGAATCGTTTTAGTATTCTAATGTGAATATAATAGAAGCCTTTTAAAATATAATTTCATTTCGCTTGTGGGCATTGTTTATCTTTGTATATCACATAAATTATTTGTCTAAAACTATGACTAAATCAATTATCTCGTGAACACTGACACCGTGCAATTATTTCGCTTCTGCTTATTGACAATTACTTGAAATCTGAGGAATGCAATACTTGTTTTTCTATATATTATTCATCCATTAGGATAATTGATAATTGATATTTTCTGCTGGATCAAATGCTATCAGCGGTTTAAAACTAACTCCGCATGTAACGCTTAAGTATATGTTAAAGTTTATTAGTACGTATTTACAAAATTAAATTGGTCAGGAGCGGCACAGATGTAAAGACGAACTAATAAATTTTATCCAGCTTAGTGTTTTAAATTATTTTTATAAACAGTCGATTTACTAGACTGATTAAAATATTAATTAATTAATATTATTTATCAAAATAAATGTGTTACGATTCATTTGAAATACTACAATTCTATTGGACAACAAAAATAATTTCAAGCACTAAAACAATATGACATGTTTAACGTTTTAGATAGC